>NW_020627707.1:896767-1196767 GCF_003573695.1 Papaver somniferum | reverse complement strand
CCCTTTTTAAGAGTGCTAAAGAAATCCTTGCTTTTGTCGGACGACCGAGATATGAATCGCCCCAATGCTACTATACTTCCGTTCAGCTTTTATACGTCTTTTATTGTGGATGGTGACGACATCTCGAGGATGGCTCTGACTTTCTCGGGATCTGCTTCTATCCCCTTTGGAGTGATGATATATCCCCAAAAATTTGCCCGATGTGACCCAAAAATCGCATTTGGTCGAGTTAACTTTCATTTTTTATTCTCTCATCGTTCGAAAAATTTCCCGCAGGTCTCGGATGTGATTCTTGGCTAGGCGACATTTTACTAGCATATCGTCGACATAGACCTCAATGGTGTTGTGGATCTGGTCTTCAAAAATATCGCCCACCAACCTCTGATATGTGGCGCATGCATTCTTCATCCCAAACGACATCTTGGTGTAGCAGTATAGGCCCCCTGGTGTGAAGAAGGAAGTGTGTTCTTGATCCTCAGGAGAAGGAAACTAGCCTTCGGACAAGATTTGTTCAGGTCGCTGAAGTCGATACAGATTCTGACTCCTCCGTTTCTCTTTGGTACCACGACCATGTTAGATATCCACTGTGGGTAGTGCGATTTCCTAATTATTCCCGATTCCTTTAACTTCTTTAGCTCCTTCTCGACGACCGCCTGTAATTCTGGTGCGATTCGCCTCATCTTTTGTCAGACTGGCTTGAAGCTTGGGTCGATCCTTAGATGGTGACAGCATACCTTCGGATCTATACCCTCCATAACGTGCATGTTCCATGCGAATGCGTCCATGTTTTCCTTTAGCACCGCCACGAGCTGGTTTACTTGTGCGTCCGATAGTAAGGACCCGATCCTTACCACCCTTGGTTCTTCTACAGTTCCCAAATTAATCTCCCGAGTAGGTTCCACAGCCAAGAAGTTTGGTTTTGATTCCTTCACCGGCGCCGTCTCCTTTAATTGCTATGAAGGCTCGTTTCCTTTTTCTTCGTAAGTCATGACCCCTGCGAAATAACTCTTTCCAGTTCTTCTGCGACTTTGCCTTCTTTAGCCCTTTTCTTCACTCCCCTTTGTCGTGCTCGCCGCTCCTCATTTATCTGGGCATCGACCTGCATGCACTGTCGGGCTGCCTGTGGATCTCCTACGACCTCAGCTATCCCCTTGTATGTTGGGAATCGTAGCCTTTGATGATAGGCCGATGCCACTCCTTTGATTCCCGCGATCCATGGTCTTCCGATTATAGCTTCATAGGGCGAGGCGATATCAACCACGCAGAATGTGGTTAAAGTATATAGGTAACCACCTCCATCTAATACCCTTAGAGTTACTTCGCCCTTTGGGATGGTTACGGTCCCATTAAAACCATAGATATGATATGTCGATGGGACAAGTATATCATCTGACAACTCCATCCTTTTGAACGTATCGTAGAAGAGTACTTCCACTGAGCTCCCACTATCTACTAGTATCCTTCTTACCCCCCATTCCTCAATCAGTAGGGTGATAACCAAGGGATCACTGTGAGCTTGGCCGTTCATCGGGACATCCTGAGCCGAGAAAAAGATGGGTCGCATCATCCAGGATTCCATCGGCAAAGCTTTTGCTACACTGAAAATTTCCTTCCCGTTATGATCTCTTTTGTGGATTCTTGACATGATTTCAGGATTCAGATTGTATGCTTGAGTGGCGGAATGGGAAATCGTGTTGACAAACTGTGTGGATCTGTCGATCCGGACCTGATGAACGGGTGCATCGGGCGCTGCGGTTGCTTGGGCTGGGTGTCGGACGAACTGCCTCAGATAACCATCTCTAATAAGGTGTTGCACGATGTCTTTCACTTCTCGACAGTTATTTGTAGAGTGGCCTCGATATTTATGATAATGACAATATTCCGGGTGATCCTTGGTTTCCTCGAACTGTACCCCTCTTGAAGCTGGGTATATGATGTCACTCCTTTTTTCGACCTCTGTAGGATCAGAATCTCGCAACGATAATGTCTCAGCGAAATTATCAACAACACAACACAACAGCGTCACAGAATAATTTCAGAAATGATACGATAAACAACGTCAGCTAGAATCACGAAAAGATGTGATAGTCCTGCGAAAATTAGAGAGCTTGCGAGATTAACATTTGTAAGGCTGCGAGAATGTCGCAGACCATATTCTAAAATAAAGGACAGATTAGCTTTCATCCACTATGTATTTCCCTATAAATAGTCGTTCAAGTTGTAAAGAAGGGAAGGAAGATCTTTTTGAGTAAGAAACAAGTAAATAGGAGAGAGAAAGTCTAGAGTAGAGGTCATTCTTGATTCCTTTATCTTTTCTTGTAAGAACATTCAAAGATTGATCAATAAAATTAAGAGTGTAAATCTAAAAATGAGTTGAGTAACAATGAAATTATATGAGGGGTGTAGTGTAGGATTTCCTGCAACTACATAATGGCGCTATAAACAGGGAATGTATTGAAGATTATTATAGAAAAAATTGAAGATTAATATTGAGATTTGTGAAGATTTAGAGTGATTGATTAAGAATTTTACATAATTTCTTGCAATTTGTTAACATTGAAGAAATGGCTAGAAGAAGAAATACATCCGAACAACCGACTACTGTTAGAAGAAGCAAGAGAATTGCTGGGAGAGAAAGAAGTGAAATGGGAGAATCTACTAGAATGAGAAGTAATAGAAAAAATAAAATTCAACCACCAATTCAACAAACACTAGTACAAGGGAGGAATACAAATTATGATAGGGTGAGTATACACACTTGGCAATCAAATTCGGCAGAAGAAGTAGAAGAAGAGCAACAAACCAGAAACCATAGACAGGTAGAGAGAAATCAAGAAGCAGATGAAGGAATAATTCATGGAGATGAGGAAATTGGAGCGTTAGAAACGTTGAGACGAAGAATACATGAAGAAAGAAGAGCTGAGGCAGAAGAACGTGCAAATCTAACAAGGCAAAATCACGAATTGAGGATGGAAAATATGAGACTAAAGAGTTGAAGATCGAGAAGTATTACAAAATCATATTCAAGATCGACTAGAAGAGAAATGAGGCGAAACTCACCCACAATCAATGCTGGAAACATTATTCAATAAGAAATATCAAATCCTAATGAAGAATACCGCGAAAATAGAGAAAGAGCTGATGATCGTTACGTTCCAGAAAATGAAACTTTTGATGATGGGAAAAATGGTAGAAATCAAGGGAAGGACAACGTCAGGGACGAAATGACCAAGATGACGAAGGAAATCGAGAGGAAGGAAGAATAATTTTACATGAAAGAGAAACTCAAAGAAATCAACAGACGATTGAAGAAGAAATTGAAAGATATTATGCTGAACAAGCACATTTAATTTGCGAACGTGAAAGATTGAGAGCGGAAATGGAAGAACAAGAGCTTCAGGAGACAATTCGCCAGAACAATCACGACAATCGAGAAAGAAGGCGTACACAAAACCGGAATACTGGTAATCTCAATGAAGAGTATGATACAGTACAGAGGATGGCTGAAAGACAACGAATGGAATTGATAAGAAATGAACAAAATCATGGAGGGGAAAATGAAAGAAATCATCATATGCGAATTCAAGATAGAGATGAGGAAGAGAATCGCAGAAGAAGACGAGATGAGGATAAGGAAGAAGAAATGCAAAATTTCGCGAGAGAAGAAAGACATGAACGCAAAAGAAGAGAGGCGGAATTAAGAAGACCAATGGATCAAAATTCAGGTGTAAATAAACAAATCTTGAAAGAATTAGAAGAAATGAGAGGAATGATAAATAATAGAGGAGAAGTAGGCAGAAGACAATTGGATGAAGCAATAGAAGAAGCTGTAAAAACTCCGTTTACAAGGGAAGTACAATTAGGAGGAATACCACCGAAATGCAATTTGCCCGCATTAACCAGCATTTTTGATGTAACAACTTGTGCAATTCAACACATTAAAGCCTATATGAGGTGCATGTTGCAATGGGAAAATCATGATGTCGTATTGTGCAAATATTTTGCATCCAGCTTAACATGATAGGCGTTAAAATGGTTTGAAGGTCTACCAAAGAATACAATAACATCCTTCAATCATTTGCAGACTACATTCCTAGGGGCATATATAAGTAATAATTCTTCGCGACCTGGTATAGAAGATGTGTTTGGATTAAAACAGAGGATTGGCGAAAGTTTGAAACACCTGACTAAAAGATGGAGAACTATGTGTAGCGAAATGGCTGGCCGTGTAGATGAGAGATATCTTATATTATCATTTATCAATGCTATGTTTGCAACAAACCTATTGTATGTCCAAATTTTCAGAGTCAAGAATACGATCACAATGACTGAATTGCGAGAACTTCAAGAAGAATACATTGCTCTAGAGGAAAGGCAAAATGAAATGGAATCATATCCAGTTGCGAACACCAACTCACAAACAGCGAATGCAAGCTTATTACCCAAGCTAATAAACACAGTAGCGAATACTTCGCAAGTACAACAAGAGAAGGTGACGGGTAACAATCAACAGAAACTGGTGGCTATGGGAAGCCGAGATCAAGAGGAGTATGAAAGAGAAAGAAATTTCTACAATCGTGGTGGAAATAACAAGATTCAAAGACTCGATCAACCACAAGAAACTTATGGAGGTCAAAGACAAAACTATAATAGAGGACAAGGAGGTCACAAGGTAGTATGGGAAGAAATCAAGATGCCACCTCTAAATGCAAGTGTGGAGAAAATATGGGAAGCTATAATTTTGATGGAGAATATACCAACACCATGGAACATGGGAACGGAACCACCTCCAAACCACAGAAGCCATGAGTTTTGTTCTTATCATCATTTTCATGGACATACAACAAATGATTGCAGAAATGTAAAAAGAATTATTTGAGAATGATAGATCAAGGAAAACTAAACCACTTTTTGGTAGGGCACCCACAATCTCAACCATTGCCACCACCACCAGAGCATCACAAAGTAAACACGATGAAAAAGAAGGAAACATTCTTCATAGAAGTTGGTGCAAAAGCAAAGAATCTATTCTGTCACTCTATCGTACATTCATATAAGACAATCGAAGATTTTCATGACAATGTTTTGAGTAGAGTGTTCGCAAGAGATAACGATGGAAGAGAAATTATGAATATTGCGAAAATCTCGCCACTAGAGGAATGGCAGAAACAGATCATTTCTTTACCGCAGAAGAAATTCCCGAAGGTGAAGAAGTGCATGATAATCCATTGGTAGTAAAATTAGAAATTAATCCAAAACCGAAAGAAGATGAGGATGATGAAGCTGAAGATTCATGGGCAATTAACAGAATTCTAGTCGATACTGGAAGCTCTGTGAATATCTTATTTTATCATACTTATAAAACTATCGGAGGAAGAGATGATGATCTTATACCATCAACGTATAAGATATATGGTTTTAATGGTACTGTTGACAAGCCTAAAGGAGAGGTTACTATGCGAATTCCATTGAAGGGAATATCTTCTGAAATCTTATTCTGTGTCGTTGATGTAGAATCACCCTACAATGCATTAATTGGTCGACCTTGGCTACATGGGATTTTAGGTGTAGCTTCAACTTTCCACCAGTGCATCAAATTCCCTCACCCCAGCGGTGTAGGAATCATAAAGGGAGATTGGGTCGAAGGAAAGAGGTGTTACGAAACTGAGATCGAATCTTGCGAAGGAAGAGCAAACAAGAAGGAAAACTGGCGACACAAAATCAAAGATACACAAAGAAGTGAGAGGTTGATGGTGGATGCAATCGAAAGAAAAGAAGAAGAGATGTTGCAAAACTAATGCTAGATCAGAATAAAAATGATGAACATACCACTACCAAGGAAGCAGTAGCAGAAAATAATAAAGAAACAGAGGATGGCAAAGGTAATAAAAACAAGAAATGTATGAATGATTAAGTTGTTGAGACACTCTCGCAATAAGTAAAATTCTCAAAAATACATTTTATTGAATGACAAAATTGAGATTGCGAAATCCAAATACAACATGATGTTGTGCGAGATTCTCGCAGAGATAATGAATTTTACAGAAGACAATCAGAGAAAAATGACAAAAGAGAAAGGGGCAAACATTTATGGCGTACACCCTAGTTCGGGAATGCAATTTCGCAAGAGGCAAATGTAAGACCTAAAGTACGTCATATAAGGGGGTACCTGTTGCATGGCTCAGGGAAAGGTTACACCGCCACCGGAACCTGAGTCATGGAGATTTGGGGTCAATAAAGCCCATCCGGGAGAGGCACCTTGGATTCTCAGCTTAAGCATATGACTTAGGTTGGGCGACTAAGGTAAGAGGTACACGGTTGAGTCAAGAGTGCCAGGGGCGTTTGAAGCGTACTTTGCCATTCTTGACAAGTCTTGACTTATACTTCACTCGGCCTGAAGAAAACCCCACTTAGGGTGCAGTCTCGTAACCATAATCCTATAGGTAAAAGGGATAAGAGGCTGTGAAAACAACTAGTTGTTTTTAATACTGGATGGGAGGAGCTAACCTTGTATGGTAGAAGTACGCCTCCTTGAAAGGGAAACCATGGGGGAGATAAGGGCGGCACCCTCCATTAGGGAGCTGATAAGTGTCTTAAGACGCAAATGTCATGAATCTTTTTATTCGCAAGGGTATTAAGGTTTGTCATATTTGTGCAACAATCCTGAAGAGGCAATAATACAAAATAAAAAGATAAGACGAGATCAATGGGTTTTCGCATGAAAGTGCGAAGACGTCCTGCGATTTCTTCGCAAGACGGCAATGTCATGGGGCTTTATTTTCGCAAGAATATTTAGGCGTGTCATATTGTCGCAACATTCCTGAAGAGGCCAAAATACAAAAGAAAAGGTTAAGGCAAGATCAATGGGTTTTTCCATGAAAGTGCAAGGACGTCCTGCGATTTTGTCGCAATGACAAGAGGTGGCATAATAAGACCTTTAATTAGGAAGGAAAAATAAGACCACACAGGAATGAGATTTTGAAAAGAATCAAAATTCACTTCGCATAAGATTGCGAAGTTATACATAATTAACTGCGAAATTGAGGCATTAAATAAGAAAAATTTATAAAATCTATCATTTGGATACAAATAACAGAGGCAAGTATGGGAATGAATGAAATTAGAAAATGTTATTTGTCTCCATATGATAGATTTACACAAAGATTCAAAAATTAATGATTATATTGATTAACTGTGTTGCAAGGAAGAATTTTTTTAATGAATGCAGGTCAAAATGAAAGAAACACAAATATACAGAAAGAAGGAATAAATGTACAAGCATTACAGAGAATCAAAGAAAGAAACAAAGACTACTTCTTAGTTGATCCTTCATTATCTTCATCAGACTTGTTCCCTTCTTCGTCTGCGTCTAAATTTTCATCACCATCAGAACCTTCATCACCATCAGATTCTTCATCATCAGCTTCGCTATCAGAAATAATCAGACTGGGAGTATTCTGTGGGATCTCTTCCAAGAGACAAGGATAATTATAATGAGGGATATTATGATCGTCACAAACCATTTGGATAGTTTGATTGCGAAAATGCATATCATCATTCTTAAAATTCGCAACAGTGATCTTGATTTGATTCTTTAATCTAGAATACTTGTCGTCGCGAGAAGAAAGATTCTTTGCGAGTTCCTCCTTTTCAGCTTCGAGTTCCTCAATCTTTTCACGATATCTACTTTCAGAATATGCGAGCAAAAGACAATCAATTATTGACTTTATGAAAATTCATAAGAAGCAAAAGATTAGTTAAGAAGAGCAGTTAGTAACCTTCTCTGTTAGGAATCATATCTCTAATCAAGGCTGTATGCTCAACTTGGAGACTAACATTTACACCTAAATCTTTTCTAGCATCATCTAAGATTTTCGCAGCCCAAACAAATTCATCCTCATTACTTATAAGAAGATGAGAACGAATTTGGTTTTCCCTTTCGCAGAGCTCGATATTCTTGCGACTAGCTTCATCTCATTCAAGTTGAACTTCAAGAAGAGTCTCTTGGAATTTCGCCAAAGCCTTAACACCTTGATCAGAGATGCGATCCTTATCATCTATGAGGCCGCTAATTTTGGTTCTTAACTCATTGGTTTTCTCTTTAGAATCAAGAAAGAGACGCATAAATCGGTTGGCTAAGCCTAAACTAGATCTATGGTCCATTTCTAAGAGGCGAAATTTAGATCTAAGCTCATTCAGAGAAAGAGATGAAATTCTATCATTTGAAAAACTATTTAAGGAATTATTAAGACGCTCAAGAAGGGTATCATTATCCAAAGCATTAGGAAATGAACGAAGAAGGGTAGCTTCATCAGAAAGACCATAAATGTCTGCAAAAAGGATCATTTAAATAAGATAAAACAACAGGATGAATGAATGAAGAGAAAAGAAAAAAGTAACATACCGTAAAGCTGATTATTAGCTTGCTGAAGACTAGAGATTTTGTTCTTATACGAAGAAGAATCAATTTCTAGTTGTCTATTTTTCTCGCGAAGACCTTTAACTTCAGCTTCCAATTCTTCATTCTTTGTGCGAAATTGAAGATTCTTCTTTTCAAGATTTTCGCATCTCCTTTGTAGATCTGAGGCAACAGCGAAAGAAGCTTTTCCAGCCTGCAAGAAAATATAAAGAATATTAATATAGAAAGAGATTTTGAGTTATGACAATGAAGAAGTAAAAGGATGAAAGTATACCAGACTATTAAGAGAATGCAAGAAGTCGGGAGTCACTGATCTAGAAACTCCACGAAGAGAACTATCACCATCTAATAAAGGGACATCGCAAATTGTAGCGAGAGCTTTGCATGTGTTAGGGAATTGGATATCTCCCATTCCTTGAAGAGAATCAGAAAAGAGGCCAGAGAGCTTAGCCATAGAAGATTCAGGTATAAAATCTTCACTTGCGGCAAGGTCATCATTATCCTCATCATCCTTGTCACTTTCGGAATTTTCATGAGAAGGAATATTTTAAGGAGAGGAAGAGCGGACTTTCCTTTTCTTTGAAGGAAGACCAGTTGATTTTTCCCTGCGAAGAGCACCTTTGCCTTTATCACCAGTCTTCACAACATCGGCAGATTCTTCTATTTCAGCAATAATCTTCACACACAGATAGAAATAAGAAATAGAAGCAACAATACACTTTTTAAAATCATAAGAGAATATTTCTTACCTCATCTGTGTATGAGCGAAGAGCTAACAGAGTACTAGCTTTCCCAGTCCTGTTATAGCTATCTTTCAGTTTTTGGATCTGCAGAATGTCGCAAGAATCAGTGAATAAAAGAATAAAGACAAATAAAGAAATATAAAGTGAACTAAACTGGAAGAAATATACCTCTTTCTCCTTCTCGGTCCAAGAGAAAACCCAAGGCTGATAAGCAGCGAGATTCACAGGAAGAACATTTGACCCAGCAATGTAAGGTCCTTTTAGCATTAAAGGAAAAACACACCATTTATCATCTTTGGATTGGCGAGGAGTTGTGTTTTTACCAGAATGCCAGTCAATATCTTGCATGAGAATTTTGCGACGTAACCAAACTCAAAGTTCGGTTGGGACATTTTTGCGATGTTCGAGTTCGGTTGGGACATTTTTTGCGACGAAACCGAACTTTTTGCGACGTAACCGAACTTTTTGCGACGAAACCGAACTTTTCCCTGGAAAAAGAAAAACCTCCATTAAAGTTGAGTTCGGTTAGTTCGACAAAGTTTTTCACATAATTCCTAACTGAACTTCTCTCTACAACTTCCATTTTCAACTCATTTTGGTGATTACTTCTCATTTTTTTCAACCAAAAACGATATATATATATATATATATATATACATATTTTGATGATATATATGTATATATATAGAGAGAGAGGTGGTGGTGGTTGTTGGTGGCGGTGGTCGGAGATGATAGGTGATGGTCGGTAGTGGTAGCGGCGGCGGCGGGAGGAGGTGGTGGTTATTTATATATATGTGTGATTATTAGGTTAGTTTTAAATTAAGTTAGGTTAAGGATAGGTTAGTCATTTCCAAATTTTAGGATACCCCTTATAACTATAGAGAAAGTGGCCTAATAAGACCATGGTCCCCCAAAAAAACCATGGTCCCCAAAAAACCGTTCTTATAAAAAATAGGGAATACATGTACCGGATGCTAATGGGGTTAGCCCAATTAGCATCTAGGTAAGGAAATACTTTTACCTGGGATATTTTATTTTTCTCTACCATTACAATGTCTCCAACATACTTTTAGTGGTTTTGGGGTACAGCTCACCCCTGCCACCGTCCCTGGTCATAGGGGTGTAGGTCCCCTAAAATGCACAATAAATAAACAAGTTGACTTTGATTTTAGGAAGGGAAATTTTGTTATAAGTTGATTAAATGACCTATAATTATTTTACTTAGTATGATAGGAATACACATTTCTTCCATAATTCGGTAAACCTAAGGAATATGTATAACACTATTCATACTTTGAAAGATGATCAAGGCAATTGGCTTGAACAGAGAACGCAGGTAGCTCAATTATGCTCAATTCATTTTAAGAAGATTTTCACTTCATCTTGTCCTTCTAATTCTTCTATTCAGTAAGCATTATTGCTAATTAAACCTGTTATTACTGATGAGGATAATGTTTCTTTAATTGCTATTCCCACTCCTCAAGAAGTTAAAGAAACTGTCTTTAACTTGGCTTCTTGGAGCTCTCCGGGTCCTGATGGTTTTCATGCAGGATTCTTTCAAGATAACTGGGATATAGTGCAAACTGAAGTTATTTCTCGTGTGCAAAGTTTTTTCAAAAATAGGTACTTACTTAAACAAACTAATTTTTCCTTTATCTCCATAATTCCTAAAATTAAAAACTCTGCTTCCCCTCATGAGTTTAGGCCTATTAGTCTATCGAATTGCATCTATAAGATTATCTCTAAGCTCTTAACTAATAGATTGAAACCTCTTATGAATTCTCTGGTGTCGCCCTTTATGTCTGCTTTTGTTGCTAACCGTCAAATTCATGACAATGTGGTAATAACTCATGAAATTATGCACTCTTTTAAAAGGAAAAAGAAGAATAATAAAAATGGTTTTGTTGCTATTAAGTTAGATCTATCAAAAGCTTTTGATAGGCTTGAATGACCTTTCATTCTTGCTGTTTTTGAGAAACTAGGTTTCTCAAAAGAATGGTGTCAAATGATTTCTCAGTGTATTACTACTGTGTCGTATTCAGTTTTAGTGAATGGTTCGCCTGGTGATGCTTTTTTCCCATATCGTGGAATCAGGCAGGGGGATTGTCTTTCCCCTTACATATTTATTCTATGTATGGATGTTTTGTCAAAGTTACTCTTGAATGCTGAAGAGAATAATTTGATTCAAGGATTCAGGTTTAAAAAGGATAGTCCATCCATCTCGCATTTATTTTTCGTTGATGATTGTATGCTATTTCTAAAGGCTTCTGTTACTTATGATAGAAATCTTCTTAAGGTCATAAATATTTTTGCTAAAGCTTCGGGTCAGGCCATTAATTTTGACAAGTAGGGTTTTATTACAAGTAAGAAGATGCATCATAAACATGTTAAACTTCTAGCCAGAACTCTTAAAATGAAATTTCTGTCTAATTCTGAAAAATATTTAGGATCTCCTCATTTTGTTGGTAAGGACAAATCGAACTCTTTCAATTTCCTTGTTGATAATCTTTACTCTAGATTAAGTACTACCAAGAAGACTAAGCTTAATGTGGCAGGAAGGACTATTGTTACTAAGCATGTTCTTTCTAGTTTAGCTGTGTACCATAATGGTTGTTTTCCTCTTCCTAAGAAGATTACTTCGAAAATTGATTCAATACAACGTTGTTTCTGGTGGTCTAAAAAGAACCCTAATAGAGCTGCTTATTTTAGGTCTTGGGGAGATATTGGCAAATCTAAGTCTAATGGTGGTTTAGGAATTAGAAATACTTATGCTTTGAATAGAGTTTTTATTTGTAAGCTTGGTTGGAGATTATTGAAAAATCCTCATATCTTGCTATCTATCTTCATGAAAGACAAATATTTTCCGAACTATAATTTACTAGAGATAGACAAAGCGGCAAACACCTCGTCATGGATTTGGAAAGGGATAGTTAAGGGAATTCAGTTTATCAAAGCTAACACAGTGATTAAAATAAATGATGGGGCTTCGACTAGTATTTGGTCTTCTAACTGGATACCAGGGAATTTAAATCCTCATGTATCCAGTCATGCTTCCCATACTGATTATGTTTTTGTTAATGATCTTATGGATTTAAATAACTGTTGTTGGAATGAAGGAGTTATTTCCAATCTTTTTTCTGCAGATGAAGTCTCTAGGATTAAGGCAATTAGAATTAACCTTAATCAGAGGGATTCCTTGATGTGGTCTCATACCGTAAACGGAGATTTCACAATAAAATATACTTACAGAG
Organism: Papaver somniferum; assembly: GCF_003573695.1. NCBI lineage: Eukaryota > Viridiplantae > Streptophyta > Magnoliopsida > Ranunculales > Papaveraceae > Papaver > Papaver somniferum. Next base: position 1,184,354 of record NW_020627707.1, on the reverse strand, counting down.
TTTATATGAAGGATTTTCCTTCTCATGAGGATGCTTGTTTCTGGAGGAAAATCTGGGCAGTAGATTGTTTCCCAAAATAAAATACTTTTTATGGAAAATCTTTGCTTATATGCTTCATGTTAATTCTTTAGTATGTTTTTACAATCCTGAAGTTGATGTTCGATGTCCTCTCTGTCATCAGTATGAAGAAACTGTTATCTATTTGTTCATACATTGTTCTGTTGCGAAACATATCTGGTTTGGACTGTCTCTACTGCACTTGGTTTCGGTAGACCTGGATTGGATTGATGACTATTTCTTGTACTGGCATGAAACTAATTTAGGTACTTCCCCCTTTAAGGTTAACTGGCCTAGTATTGGATCGATCGTTATGTGGTATATTTGGAAACTCAGATGTGATGTGTTGTTTAGGAATATTTCTATTGATTTGAACAAGGTCATTTTGGAAGTGCAGAGGATGATTAATACATATATCTCTCCTCGGCATTTTTCAAATGCTTCTCCTATTGTTGGTCTGAGCTCTATAACTGAGGTTGAACATTTCATGTTCATTGATGGTTCTTACAAGGATTATAACATGGGTTTGGGTATCATTTGGTGTGATATTGCAGGTAATGTAAAGGTTTTGCGTTCAGACTTTGGTTTGATGACAAATGCAGTAGGGGCTGAGGCTGCTGCTCTAATTTTGGCCATCTCTTGGGAAGAAGAGATGAATCTCTCCAAAGTTGCTTTCGTTAGTGACTGCCTTCAGCTTGTGCAGTACAACAATGAAGACAATATCAGTTTAGCTTGGAGAAGCAGTGATCTTGTCAAACATTGTCGAAGTTTTATTTTCAGTTCTTCGTCTTTTAAACTCTTGTATATAAAGCGTGCAAATAATCCCTTAGCTGATAGGCTTGATCGTCATGTTAGGAAAGTTAGTCTTAAGGGTTCTTGGGTCACTATTCCTCCTTTTTTGAACTCCTTTATTAGGAATATGAACCTAAATGTAATTTGTAACTCTTTCTTTGCTTAATATATGGTGTGTTTCTCAGCAAAAAAAGAAGAAAGATTAAATGACCTATAATAATAAAAGAATGACTAATAGTAAGTTTTTTTCTTCTAGCCTGTTTTGTTGACGGGTCTGCACATGAGTTTTCCTCCTTTTTTTGGAACACTTGATTGGGGACACTTATATTAATTGGGGTATAAAAAAAAGACAAAAATGGGATTTAAATAGTAAATCAAGGTCACCGCATATCCATGTATTTTCGCTAATTCCTAATCTACCTCTCATTAATCAGGTTTAGTGGTTAATAATAATTAGTTATGTTAATTGATTAGTTTGAAAATCATTTATAGAAATCTTTATCAACTTGGAGAGATTAGAAGTATGAATGTTGGGTTCAAATTTTTTGGTTGAGATGAGTGACCATAATGACCAAAGAGAGGTCTCTGAGTCTTCACGTTAGCACCAAATATGTCTTTTATATTGAATCTTCTCCATATGTAACTTTGGATTCATTATGGATGCACCTGCAAAACATCCTGCCGGCATTGATATAACTATGAATACCATGCCGGAACAACCTAAACCGGCATGGTATTCATAGTTATATCAATGCCGGCGCACCATATTTTCACATACCAGGGAATATTCAACCAACACAGTGTGTCGGCGTTGTTGTCGGTCGTCCATCCATGCCGACATTTGTTGGAAATTTTGATAAATGTTTGCCGCTATCCGGGGGGCGTAGCCCCTCCCGGCTGTGTTCGACCTGACAGGCCAGGTCGTGGGGGCCTAGGGGGAAGTGCCCCCTAGCAGCGCGAGACAGCGTCTCCTAGAAATTTTTTCTGGTTTTGAAATTCAAAACCTATTCCGTTTTGAAAATTATTCTGGTTTTAATCAGTCCACTGCCGGCACAGTCAGTTAATTCTCGAGCATGCCGGTACTGCTAACGGCATAGTATGTTGCTTAAATTTCTTTGTCGGCACATGATATAAAGTATCCATAAAATTGAATTTTTTTTCACTTGACTATCAGCATTGATAGATTTCTATCGAGCATGCCGGCATTTAGTTACGGCATTGAATGTTAGTTACCAAGCATGTCGGTACCATCTTTCGGCATGGTCTTCATCAATTCCGGCATGGTCTTCATCACTTCCGGCGATGTAAATTTTTTTTATTTCCGACATGGTCTTCATCACATCCGGCATGGTCTTCATCCCTTGCGGCATGGTCTTCATTACTTCCGACATGTCTTCATCACTACCGGCATGGTCTTCATCACTTCCGGAATTGTCTTCATCACTTCCGGTATAGTCTTCATCACTACCGGCATTATCTTCATCACTTCCGAATGTGAAAAAAAATCGTTTTCAAAGTGGGGAATATTTAGGTTTCAAATCCCTAACCCTAACGAGAATGTCGGCAGTGAAGATAAAAATGGTGGATATGATTTTGTTTTTTGATTTTAAGTTTTTAGATTTTTATTTTGAGGGAAGGGTATTTTAGTATTTTTGTCCCCAAAAACACCCCTTAACAAATACTATTGATTGGGGAAAGTAATTCATATCTCCAATTAATATAAGTATCCCAATCGCACGTTCCTTTTTTTGTGGAGGAACATATCCATTAATTGAAAGAATTTAAAAGAAATAAACAACTCCTAATCCATTGAATACTCTTACTTGATCCATTCAAAGTTTTCATGGGCATTGTTGCTGTCTCCATCAAAATGAGCGTTCGGCTACCCTTTATCAATGACTCATTCTACCGCCTTCCGCAGATCCTATGCTTCAACTTTCTCCTCATTTATGGTTTATCTTGAGTCTCCTCATGCTCCTTTGTAATCACCGGCATAATTTTTGTAGATTAGTTCTTTGTCCATAGAAAAAGTATTTTTTATCAAAAATTGCATCAAAGTTTATTTTCTCATAATCAAAGGAAGGTGGTTTCCAACGTGTTTCTTGGAAAATAATTGTACGTTCATTAGTACCCCTGATGAGAAAGTTTTCCCATTCACGGACCTTTTTTTGTTTATCACAAACCACTATATACTCGGAACTCTGGCTACTTTGAGGCCTATGGATTTTGAATCCCATGTAGAGTAATGGAATTTGTGTGTTTAAAAAGGTAAAATTACTAAACATACCATGCTCACTTGTTAAAAATATGTTATATCTGTACCTATATTACTTTTAATCTATTTCTCTTTCTCTCAAAACTGATAAGAAATTGGAATTCTTTTATTTTTCAAAAAAAAAAAATTTGGAATCTTTTTTTGAATTTTTTCTAAATTTTGTTTCAAAATGATTGATCGTTAAGACGCTTACAATGATGGTCGATTGTTCTTGATCCATGAAGAACATCAACCAAGAATCGACATATGTTTTTCATTTTTATGGCCGACTATCCTTGATATTCACGATTTATGAAGAACATCAACCCGAAAGTTGATTGGTCATAATTGGCGGATACAATCCTCCAAAAGTGCCGATTAATTAAAAAGAGGACTCAAAAACGATATTTTTTTGCATAGGTAAATAAGATTCCAATTGTGATAGACTTGAATAACTGGGCTTCCAACGAACCAGGTTTCTGCCTGTTTAGCAAGCTTAGACTTCCCAATACGCCACTTGAGAAGTCGGACTTTCAAATTTTTCGAACCAACTCGATTTTTACCAGGAAAATATTGATCAAACTGCTTTATAAGCGGACAAACATAATTGTCATTCCAAGGGTCAAGCAATCCTTCAAAAGCCCAACCAAATGATATGAATCCTCTTGTGCAGGTGACAATCAATCTTCAAGCGAACACCAAAGTTATGATACTGAGACTATTTACTCCTTATACACCACCAAAGTTATGATATTGAGACTGTTACAGTAACAGCCTTCCAGGTAGCCATCGAGGTGCTGATATAAATGCACTTATCGCCCTACTGTAAACCTGATACCATTTTTCTCATAATTTTTTCGTCTGGTGTCATCCTAATGGCCTTATTATCTTTTGCGTTGAACTCATATCTTCATTTTATTCTATTTGGAGGTAAAAATTCCCGTATTTGGAGAAGTTACAATTGGTCTTGGATCCAAGGATTGCATCTTTACATGTAGTACTTAACTTCCTTGGATTCAAGACCCAATCGTAACTTGTACAAATACAAGAATTCTTATTGCTATGTTGTACATAATGAAAAGGGGAGTTCTACGCAAAATGAATGAGGTCTTTCTTATATCGAACAAAGAATTTATTAGAAAAATGGTCAAAGAAATGCCCAGGTTTACACTCGGTTGACAAGTGCATTTATACCATCCAATTTTGGAAAACAGAAATCCAAATAAACTCTTGATTTTGATTTTTTTTTAATAATCGGCCACATGTAGAGAACCTTATCCATCGATTACGGATGTATTGTTTTCCAAAAAATTATCGCTTTTGAGTTTTTTTTTTATCAATCGGTATTTGTGGAGGATTTTATAGCAAGAAAAATCGTCCATGATGAAGAATAAATGCCGAGTCCCGGTTGGTATTTTTCATGGATCAAAAACATCGAGAATAATCGGGCATAAAGATGAAGACCATATGCCGATTCCGGATTGATGTTCTTCATGGATCAAGAACATCAACAACAATCGACCATTGTGTATGTGTCGTATTTGCGGATGGTTCTTGAACCAAAAAATTTCCAAAATTTTGAAAAGTTTCAAATCAAAAAATTTCAAAATTTTTCATGTTTTGATGATTAATCAATAGAAGAAAATTTCACATCTACTACAACTATTTAACTACTACTTGAACAAAGGGGACACTAAAAAAAATTGGTGGATAAGGAGTTTTTTATTTTACTTCAAAATCTCCTATTTTAGCTTGTAGTGGTTGGCCTCAGAAAATTTGTTAGAGCATAGCTCGGTTGAACCCACCAAGCGTTGATTTTTCAAGTTTGGTTGTCATATTTTAGTGAATCAAAACTCATGTAAGAGTCGCTTGATTATGTACTAAAGACAACTTCGTATAGGTTAGACTAGAAAGTCTAGGAATATGAGACATACAAGTATTACTCGAAGACCTGAAGAATGTGAAGAAGTAACGAGTTACAACGACGACATCATGCTTCCTCTTGAGGTTAGTAATATTGACTTGAACTTTTTCATGCCTTTTTGTTCTAACCAGCATCATTCCTTATAGTGGAAATACAAATTAGTGGAATTTAAGTGTTTGGCCCTCCTCGTCAACTCAAGTGTAACAGGGCAACTCGGAACATGAAAATGTTGAAGTTTAAATTTTCTCTGAAGAAGACGAAATTTGAATTTAAGTGTGCTCCAATCATCCTTAGCCATGAAATATCCCCAGAAGCCGAAGTTTGAATTTTCTTTGAAGAATTTAATGTGAAAATGATGTTGTCGGAGCCTGTGTGCTCTCTTTTTTGGATTGATCATCTACATATGCTGTTAGTTTTCTTATTTCTAGTTTAGTCTCCCTTATCTTGTATCCTAGGCTTTTTGTTTTAATGTAATGTTTCTTTTCCTATATGTAATCTACATTTATCCTGTTTCGGTGCAGTTGTTCTTTCCCTGTTGTTGCTTTGTTTAGTTTTTTGTTTCTCTATCTGAGTTCTCTAAAACTGTTATTCCTGTGGATATCTTGTAAAGCTCATTTTAGCTATTTCAATTTCTGCGTTATCCATAGTATTTATGTATTGGTTGTTCTCCATCATGTTACTCTCCTTGTGTCTTACATTAAGAAAACTCATCTTGTTTGTGTTCTCTCTGAAATTTCAGTATATCTCTGTCAGGTTTATCCTCTTCTTATACTTGGATATTGGTTTTTGTTGAACTCTCCTTTCTGGTTTCCTGTCTTGTCAAAAATCATCACCTTTCATTTTGTTTCTCTTGTTTTGTTGATCACCTGGAGTGTGTGACTATTGGGTACTATTTCCCATATAACAAGTATTGCTAGCCCACTAACTATATATATTATGGTCTTTGCCCTTTCTTATATCTGGAGACTAGAGGCATTAGTAGGAAATACCATTTAGTCCTAGGAATAATATATTAAAGAGAGTCTATTCTAGTCCAGTTGACTCAGTCACCTGTCTGTTTAGTCCTTTTTGGAAAAATATATTTTAGTTTGGTCCTAGTGTGACGTCATGGATGATGTAATTGTCATCTTGTAGGGACAGAAATATCCTTTTGGGTCCATATATATACAAAAAGGAGTAGAAAATATCTTATTTTCGGATTCACTTTCTCTCTCTTCTTTAGTTTCAGATCTAGTTTTTTTTCTTCTCTCCATTTTTCTTCTCTGCTAACGATGAAGAAGATGAAGATGATGATGAACGACGACGTTTTGTTTTTTTTTCCTTCTCTACTACTACTGTTGTTGTTGATGATGATGATGATGAACACGATGAAGAAGATGATGATGATGAAGGTTTTGCGTTGCTTTTTCGTTTTTTTATCAGTGTTGCTGCTACTGCTGCTGTTTGAAGAAGATGAAGATGATTTTTAGGGCTATTTCTTCTATGTTTGCTGCTGCTGCTCTTGAATATGATGATGAAGACGATGATGTTGTTGTTCGTAGCTTGAAATTCTTTGATTTCTTCATCGTTTTCTTCTTCTTCTCCATCATCGTTTGTTGCTCCTGCTGTTGAAGATGATGAATACAACGATTTTTGATGAAGTTCATTGATTAGAATGAACTCTGTTGAAGAATGATGAAGACGACGAAGTTCATCAAACAGAATGAACTCTGATTTTTTATGGTCTTTTTATGTGTTCATGTCAAATAATGAACTCTGTTTTAGATCTTGAATTATTAGGAGTACATTTGAAAGAATGAACTCGGTTTTCATATAGGTTTTATTAAGAGTTCATATGAAAGAATGAACTCGGTTTTCACATAGGTTTTATTAGGAGTTCATTTGAAGAATGAACTCGGTTTTCATATAGGTTTTGTCAGGAGTTCATTTGAAAGAATGAACTCTGTTTTTTGTCATAATAATGAAGTTTTGTGTTGTGTACATTTTACAGAATGAACTCTGTTTTCATATGTGATTTAGTTTGGTTTCATTTAAAAGAATGAACTCCGGAGTTCATCAGACAGAATAAACTGCTACAAAAAATAAGTAGGAATTAACACGGAAGGGTACTTTGGTCCATTTAATATTTTTAAATAATTATGGACCAAATGGAAAAGGTGATTTTCTAAAAGGACTAAACAGACTTGGGACCACCTAAAAAAGGACCAAACGATATTTTTCCCAAATAGTTAAGGGTCACCTTGTTGGGTCCATAAGGAGTGAACGGCCCAACAGAAAGTGGATTGTTATTGTCTTCAGTTGCAACTTCAGCCTTACTTGTGCTAACGGCTGCTGTTCTTTTGACATTGTTGCTGCTATTGAATTCTTTTGATATTGTTGCTGCTATTGAACACTGATGGAAGGTATTCTATGGCAGCTATTATTAGTAATGCAACTAATGATCTAGGTACATCAGCGGGTTCTGGTTCAGTTCGGTAATGAGTTCCTTCATGTTTGAATTGGCCATGGGTTCCCAGTAAACAATGTCCAAGTTTTCGGCAACAAGAATATATAATTTTATCAATAGTTGTGTACGTATATTTCGATCTCTTTGAGAAAAAATTTCTTGGACGTCGGACCGCTTGGTTAGAAAACGTACAATTCCACTAGCATCAGTGGAAAACATAAGAGGATTAATTTCTCCGTGGTTTCCTTAAGGCTAAGTCCTATGGGCTAGATTGGAGTGCTAGATTGGCCAGAAAGTGTTGCAAATTAAAAAATAAGTGTTGAAAAAAGTTAACAGTGATAGTTGATAGTTCTCTCTCCTACCAGGTGCTCGCAGTCCAACTATCAGCGAGATTGAAACGCTGAACCGTCTGGCGCTGAAAAAGTGGTTTAAACGTTGAATTGTTCGGCGTTTCGCGAATATTCCCTAGAATCACTGCTGAACCGTTCAACGTTTGCACAAACGTTGTTCCATTCGTCGTCCCCTTTCAACGTCGCACCATGCGCGCTTGACTGTTTTTCCTCCAACGACTATTTTTTCAGAATTCCATTTTCTAAGTTACGAGAATTTCCAAATGATTTTCCAATTTGTTCCAATGGTTGCTTGTTTCAAATTTGAGAATTAATCAAAGTAAAGGGAAATTTTTAATTACATTGCAAAATGGTTACAATGTTTTTTGAAGAAATTGAAAAAAATATTAAAATTAAAATAAATTAAAACATAAAAAGATATATTGAAATTGAAATTCTACAACTTAGAACATAAAAAAAATACATTGAAATTGAAATCCTACTTCTAAATAACTTAAAACATAAAAAAAAAAGTACATTGAAATTGAAATCCTACTTCTAAATAACTTAAATTATTACTAATATATCATTTTAATTTAGGGGATAAGTGGTAATCCATGACGGGCTAAAATCTCGTTCTTCCATATTTTGTAGACGGGTTTCTCCCATTCTTGTAATTCATCCAAGGGTTGACGTAGGATCTTCATGTCCGATTCTCTTTGCTGCGTTTGTGCCAAAATTGAAGAGTTTTCCTTGTCCTTCTTCAGATATTCTTCCTCTGTTTCATATTTTGCCATTCTTTGTGTTTGTGTGTTTTCAAGAAGTTCGATGAGTTTATCCAATTTTTCATCTGATTTATGCGATGCTTTAGCCTCACGAGCCCTTTTCTTTGCTTGATCTCTCCCTTCACTTCTAACGTCATCTGTTTGTTCAAAATAACGCCTTCTCTTTGATATGTCCGAGGTTCCAGAATTATGAGTAGATGAAGAGCTACCAAACCTTGCCATATTTTGAAATTCTTCATCCAAATTATCAACTTCATTTTCTTCAGTAGCTTGAGTATGTTTACTAGGTTGAGTGGAAGTACCGACTCCATCATCATTATTCACCGCTGGATTGTAATCTGGTTGATAAGTCTTCAGGATCTGAAAAATCGATTCATGGGTCCATTGTCTTAAAGTTAAATAATGGTATGTTCGGTATCTTCATGGCCTGTTGTGATTATCTCTTCTTTTGGGTAACACTTTTTGATTCAGATACCCGCAATTACCGGCTGTTGCTATATGATTCTTCGTGGTGACTAATCCTTGCTTAGTCTGGCTGAAGACTTTAAACTTAGCACTTCTTGGGAGGTAACCCAATATTCATGCGACATGGTAATATCTTTCCTTATCTCTTTTGCTTCAATTGGTAACAGTTTCTCCTTGTTCATGCTTTTAATTTCATCTTTAGAACATTAAGTACAATGTTAGATTTAAGTTTGGGGGTATGGGAGAAACTTCTTAGTTGCAATAAATAAACTCCAGAGACTAGAAATTTATGTTTATTAAGGTTGGCACTAACTAATCTAAGTGGTGGGAACATCTTGGTTGTAGAAATTGAGGAACCAATATGATTAGATGGAAACATCTAGAAGAGTCTATTCATAAAAGCACAGAGCTCGGGTGTTAAAAAAGAAAACATGGTAGTTTCGCCATATCCTCGTGATGGAAACATCGAAAGAATATTGATCACTTCTTTATTTTTCTTTTTACCATTGCTAGGGTGAAATAGGGTGACTGAGATACAAAAAAAAAAAATTGAGACCAGACCACCAGACCAACCGGAATAAATACAATAAAGCCGACCGCTGGTACCCTTGTATATGCCAGCTGAGTTGACCTAGAGTAAGGATTATCGACCACTGGTTCCCTTGTATATGCCAGTGTGTTGATATTAATCCAGACCAGTGTCTCAGTCCATTAGGATAGGTTCACCTTACTCAACATCATCTACGTTTTTTCTCTACATCCATCTTCTTAATCTATCCATGTGATTGGTTGACTCCGGTTTATGATGTCCAGAAACTATCTGAGTAGAGCTCTGTCACTTTATATGAATTTTAGTATGCTTGAGTGCAAACTCGTGTACATCAATTGGAATTTCGCATCAGGATACTTCCTCCTGTAGTCAATGAGAGTATGCCAACCAAGGAGATTCTTTAGTGCCGTCCAAGGTTCTGCGTAGATAACTAGGGTCTGGAGTAAAGGTTTTGTGGGTACACCTCTGGTAAACCCTCCGGAGACAACACTCCGCCACTAGGGCAACCTAGGGGTTCAAATGATTTCTATTTTCTAGAATAAATTTGCTCGAGGACTAGCAAATAATAAGTTTGGGGGTATTTGATAGACACATTTTTATGTCTAAGTTGTCCTCAATTTTCTATATTCTTAGCACTCAATTTTGTACTAATTTTTGTATTTTATGTGTTTGCAGGCATTTTTGAGAAATAAACATTTTTGGAAAATTCGGCTCGAAAAGTTGATTTTGGCACCCGGAGGGCGCATGTTATTCGGACTATCACTTTTGGATAAGGGCAAATCAATTTATAAGTGGCACCCTATTTGGACAGCTGTTATTTACACTCCACAGACGGATAGGGGGCAACCCTTTCTTCTTCAGTTCAAATTTCTGTTTTTTGCGGGAAAAGCAACTCTCAACCTGCTGGAATTAGGGTTGGCGATTTGAGCTTGTTACAATGAGATTCAATCGCTGATTTTTGTTGGGTCGGATAAATTCAGCTAAACAGGGATGGTATGGGCTTTAGAATCGGCTAAATTTGGATGGATAATTCGTTCGAAGCAAGACCAGTTGTTGGAATATTCCGTGATTTTCTGTTTTGGTTTTGGGAAGATTTTGGTCGGGTTTGGGCACATGATTGGACTCATATCAACCTGTCTGAGCAAAACAGGCTTGGCAATGGCATGGTTTCGAAGAAAAATGAACTGTGTCACGGATTGAAGAAGAACAGAGACGCGAGAGTATCGAGTGGTCTGTTGTGCTTTCCCGTACGTCTTGTGTGGTTTGGAGAAGTTATCATGTGGCTGCAAGGAGTTTTACTCCACTAGAGACCTTCTATCAATGTGTTTGGACGATACAAGAGTGTGGAGGAGTTAAAATATGGAACAAAATCCCGTATCTTGCATGGAAGTAAAAGAAATTATTCTTGATTGATTGCCGAGATTATTTGGAGTTATGAGAATTCATTCTCGGTCCAAATGGTATATATAGGTGGTTAGGATCACAGAAGAGGGGGAGGAGAGTTAGGGGACGGAATAGAGGTGAGAATCGGGAGTTGCAGAGCTGGTCTCTGCTGCTGCCATTAAAGAAGAAGAACACATAACAACAGTCAAGAACAGTCGCAGAAACCGTTTCCTATAGTTTCAAATTCAATATCTTTGTAACAGTTTCTGTAACAATTATTTCAAAATCGCAACAGTCTGTTAGTGTTTCTCGGTAACAGTCCGTTTTGTAACAATTATTTCTGTTACAAACTCACTGCTTATACCTTTTCTCATTGTAAACACCTTTTTGATGAATGAAAAATTCATTTGAGTGTGTTTTCACCATGTGGAGCTAGACCCCAACACTGGGACGACGGAGGAAGTTGTATTTCATCCTTGGGGTAATTTAATTAATTCCTTATTTACTTTTTGCACCGATTTTAAATGATTTATGATTTCTATTAATCAGTTGTTATCTTGTTAGATAGTGTATGCTTAGTCTTAGGTACTTTAGATACACTATGCTTGTAATTTACAATTTTTGTTTTACGAAATCTATTTTGGAAAAGAATAGAGTTAATATTTCTTATGTTTTGAGCTATAATTTCCTAGGATAAATTTATGAATCCCATGAACATGAAAAGCAGTGGAATCCCGAGTCCCGGTCTCTCTTCATCCTGTGACCTTATTTTGTATATATATTTTCTTATTTTTAGTATTTTCTTTTATTAAAGCCTAGAATCGATCTCAACAAAGTCCGAGTGAATGACAACGTATTTACCACTATAAAAATTCGATCAACTACCTCTAAAGCTCACACTGCGAGAGTCTTTCATAACATCTTGACATACATGTCTATCACAATTCTTTGACGAAACTATATCCAACCGGTCTAGCAATTCATCCATACTCGTACTACAATCAATAACAAAGATGAAAAAAATAACATTATCATTATCATTCATTTTCATCCATACAAACTAAATCATCATTATCATTCATTTTAATCATACTAATTATCATTATAATTCATTATCATTCATCTCATACAATTATCATTCATTTTCATCCATACTCAATTCATCCATATTAAATTATCATACAAATTCATTATCATTCATTTTCATCATATAACTAATCAAATTATCATACAAATTCATCATCATTCATTTTCAAAATTATCATACAAATTCATTATCATTCATTATCACAAAAATCAAAATTTCATTTATATTCATCACACAATCAAATTAAATCCCTAAAAAAAAATCACAAATAATCAAATTAAACCATACACATATCATCTACATCATCTAAATAACGAATATCAATCATCAAATTCATTGAAATCGCACAAAAAATCAAAAATCATAAATTTTAAACCTAAAATTTAAATTTATTACCTTGAATGATTTCGTGGATGGAATCGCACCAAACCATCTTCAATCAATCACAAATTTGATGATGCACAAACCCACAGGAGGAATTCGTAAACCAACTTCTAGAACTCAAGATCTTTGAGAATCATTTGCGGTAGAGAAAGGGGACATTTTTGTGAGAAGAACTGAGAATGGAAGAAAGGTCGAGTTTCTGTGAATGTATCGACTCTTATCCACGCCGAACCGAGCGGCGCGTCAACTTAGTTGACTATGGTCAAACGTCGCTTAGTTCGGCGTTGATTAAACGTTCTACTGTTCGGCGTTTAACGCCGCATTGTTAGACGTTTCGCGGATAGATTAGCCATCCCATAGGGGTTAGGAGGTTGCGCTATCTGACGTGGATAGCCAATTTAGCAGCTAAATATCTAGTCCATAGGACTTAGCCTAACGACCGAAATCTCCCACTTTATTTTCAAGTAATTAACCAACATATTAGGTAGTGGTGGTTTTCGTTTTGGCTGTTTGGGTTTTGGTAGTTCGCTTGTATAATTTGGCCTTTTCTCTTCTTTGTTTATTTTTGCTTGACCGGGTTGCTAGTGTTTCTTTTATGTTTGCTTGTTGCCAAAAACTGCATATATATACCCCTGGCTTTGATTATGTTACCGAAAATTCAACATCTAATGATAAATATATATTTCAAGGCCAGGTATAGTAGTGTCTGTAGAGAGTCTGGAGACGATAAGAGCCTAAGAATTTCATGATCAAAACACTTTTCTTGGGGTTACGGACCATCATGACTGATGACATTAATAGATTCTGACAGAAAAATGGGTAACAAAGAATTGCATATGCAGCAGATGAAGCATGTTTGCGTTTCATGCTTGAGAAGCGTGGGCCTTCCGAATCACATTTTCTAGAAGAACGGTTTTTTGGGGACCAACCTTTTTTTGGGGACCATTGTTTTATTTTGGATAAAACATTAGAAGTAAATCTAGATCACTCCTTATCTAAATATTTATATTAATACCAAAATTATCTTCCTGATTATTTTTGTATAATGATTAGTTAATGTGATTAATCATTGATTAAGGTTAAATTAATAGATGATTGTATTTAAAAGAAATAGAATTATTGAGTGACCAAAGTAATAGAAGAAGATGGATAAAAAAATTATTTTGAGATGGGTAAATATGGAGAAAAAACATTCTCTCGGTACCGAAATATGCTTGTAACTTAGTGAATGTTGTTATAAATAGCCTAAAATATCGTCAAAATCAAAATTCTAACAAAAAATTTCAACCAAGTCAATAAAGTTCGGTTATATTATATGAAGAACATGTAACCGAACTTTCTGCAAATGTAGTTCGGTTAATAAATCCAAAATCACAGGAAACCGAACCAAAGCTTTAATGGAGTTTTTGTTTCTGCAAATGTAGTTCGGTTGGGACATTTTTTGCGACGTAACCGAACCCAAAGTTCGGTTGAGGCATTTTTTCGCGACGAAACCGAAGTTTTTTGCGACGTAACCTAACTTTTTGCGACGTAACCGAACTTTGAGTTCGGTTAGGACATTGTTTTTGCGACGAAACCGAACTTTTTTTTTGAGACATAATTGAATTTTTTGCGACGTAACTGAACTCAAAGTTCGGTTGAGACATTTTTGTGACGTAACCGAACTCGAAGTTCGGTTGGGACATTTTTTTTGCGATGAAACCGAACTTTTTGCGACGTAACCGAACTTTTCTCTGGAAAAAGAAAAACCTCCATTAAAGTTGAGTTCGGTTAGTTCGACAAAGTTTTTCACATAATTCCTAACCGAACTTCTCTCTATAACTTCCATTTTCAACTCATTTTGGTGATTACTTCTCGTTTTCTTCAACCAAAAACGATATATATATATATATATACATATTTTGATGATATATATGTATATATATAGAGAGAGAGGTGGTGGTGGTTGTTGTTGGTGGTGGTCGGAGATGGTAGGTGATGGTCGGTAGTGGTAGCGGCGGCGGTGGGAGGAGGTGGTGGTTATTTATATATATGTATATATATGTGTGTGTGTGATTATTAGGTTAGTTTTAAATTAAGTTAGGTTAATGATAGGTTAGTCATTTCCACATTTTAGGACATCCCTTATAACTATAGGGAAAGTGGTCTAATAAGACCATGGTCCCCCAAAAAAACCACGGTCCCCAAAAAACCGTTCTTCTAGAATATCATCTGGGCTTTTAATGGATGTATTCGTATTGAATTCAATCCGGGTAGAACCATTCTCCAGTCTACACCGGCATGAATGTTCATCTATTTAAGCACTCCATGGAGTCAAGGGCAAGTCCTAAATTCTGACGATAGGTTTTTTTCTTTTTCTTTTGGAGTCCTCTCTATCGTAACAAGCCATGTCTTTCTCAAGTCTTCCAGGAGATATTCAAGTAGATATCTTCGTGAAATTATCAGTCAATTCCATCCTAGCATGTAAATTTATTTATTTTTTTTGATCGGTCAAATAGAAATTTCATTGAAAAAATGCACTTAAGGGGTACCTTAACCCAATGATTACAACCGAACAAAAAAAGGGGAGCCGAAAGGGGATTCGGCTACCCAAATAAAAGCCACAAAAAAATAATTTATGACGGAGGGCGGTATAATGAATCCCATAGAGAAATCACCATATTTGTCGTAAGCCCCAATATTTTTGTATTTGATTCGGCCCAAAAAACGCTTGCAATTTGATATCCCTAACGAGGCTTTCCAAAGTTTTCTTTTTGTTTTCGAAGGTTCTTGCATTTCGCTCTTTCCATATACACCACCATATAGCAACCGGGATGTTATTCCATATTCGACTAAGCCTTTCGTCTCCCCAATTAAACTTCCAAGTCTTCATAGATGTAATGATATTAGGGTCATATGACCATCCAAATTGACACCCTTCAACAAAATAGTCTCATATTCTCCGAATTCTCCAACAACCATAAAACAAATGCATACTTGATTCATCGTCTTCCTCACAAAAACGACATACACTAGAGACATCCATACCTCTTCGTAAAAGTTTATCCGCCGTCATTACTCGGTCATGAGAAAGAAGCCAAATAAAGAAATTGATTTTGTGAGGGTAATCATTACTCCAAACAATATTGTATGGATAATCCGGCTCACCTTGATCGTCGTTGACTTTAATTCCATCATTTACCGTATATTGACCATGATCACTACCAACCCAAATTCGGGTATCCATAACCCCTTCTTGAATAGAGATGGAAGAAAGAAGATTTGATATTGATAACACTTCACTTGAAATGGTTTGAGCATATCTTTTCCTAGACATAAACGTCCACCTTACACCATCTTCCCTAACATTGTATATACTAGCCACCACAAACTCCTTGGTCCTTGAAGATTCATACGCCAAAGGAAACATATCACATAATCTTCCTTCACCAAGCCAAGAATCTTCCCAAAATATAGTTTCCTTACCCGATCCAATCTATCACATAAGTCGTTAACCTACAGGGTCTCGGTAGAAACCTAAGGTTAAAGGAGAATCAACTCTAGCTTATACAACTAGTATCACACATGAAATGTCGGGATTAGGTTTCCCAGTTGCTAGAGTTCTCCTTTATATAGTCTTCAAATCAGGGTTTGCAATCAATGCTACCTTGGTAACAAAGCATTCAATATTCACCGCTAGATAAAAACCTGATTAGATTCAAGCTAATATCTTTCAACCGTTAGATTGAACTTAACTTGTTATACACAAATGAAATGCACGTTCATTTAGGTTTGTGAAACCGTACCTAAACATGTAAACCTAGTTGGTTCAACAGTAGTTAACCATAGGTTAGCCATATGAGCACTTTCATATCAAACTTATTCTTCTTTACCACAACTAGTTCAAATGACTCAAATGAACTAGTTAGAGAGTTGTTCAATTGCTTAGATCTCATAGAAGTATATAAGACACAACCGAAACAAAAACGATTTTGATTCACTCGAATCAATTCATGAACTTTATAGCAACGTTTTGCAAATATGTATTCCTTAGTTTATATAAGTTTAAGTTTACAATTAAACCGTTTTTAGAAAATAACTCACTCAAGTATGCATACCGGTACGCATACTTAAGTACCCGGATTAAGTTTGTTTTCACTTCACAAACTCCAGCAGAAATTCACGGGACATGAACTTCCGACAGTAAGCGGACTTTAGTTCCGGTTATCCTGAGCAGAAAAGTACGCATACTTTGGTTCAAGGATATTGGACTTACACACATATGAGTTGTCTCACAATGTTTATATCCAACCATGGTTATGTATTCTAAACTCTCATTTCAATCATTGAAACATTCTTAGAGGACGTTATATAGTTGTTGTTCACAAACTATTTTTCGTCAAAGCGATTTTCAAGTAATTGAAACTAATATGACTTTTGTCACTAGTAAAGATGAACTTGGCCAAAGCGAAAGCTTACCAACACATATTTCGAGAAATAGATAAGCGAGATAAACTCGGCTCGAAATAGCAAATGCGTATAATAGAAGTCTATATAGCAGTACGACTTTTGTCTCAAGATAGGAGATAGAGTAGATAGACTTTTGAGTGATAGATAAGTTCAAGTCTCCACATACCTTTTAGTCGATGAAGTTCCACCAGTTCCTTGAGTAGTTCTTCGTCTTTGTATGATGAACGTCGTGGAGTCTAGAGCTCAACTACACTTTCTATCCTAGTCCGAGACTTAGCTATAAGTAGACTAGAAATCAAGACTTATAGTTTTGGCAACTAAACTTGACAAACAAGCTTGAGATAGCAACGAGCTGCAGTTTTGTTTCCTTAAAATATTTAAGAAAATCATGAACCACTTCAGCAGAAACCATATCCTCATTCTCAACATCCTAATGTGTATATTCATAGTAACATGAGTCCTTAGGATGATAATCTTCTACTAGGGTTCTTTTCTTCCTTCCCTTGGACTCGAAACCAATACCTTTGTCAAGAAAACCTTTTGCAAAACCGCTAGAGTTAGAAGAAGACATTCTTGACAAACCACAAAATATCCCAGAGTATGCGTACGTGACTCAAGGGTTTTATTATTTAAATGGTTTCTTAGGTAAGGTAACTTTTAGGGTATCTAAAAATTGATCGTGACAGTAACCCGGTTACTCGTACGAACATAACTTGACCCAACAACAAATGTACGCAACCGGTCATAATTTTTACGACAAGACAAAATTTCTGCTATGTGAAAATTATCACAAGATTTTTGGCTCAATAAATTTTATATCTCCATTGAGAAACAATTTAGAGCACACAAGTAGCAGGAAACATAGTTGCAATGAAAACAAAAGAAGAACAACATCATACACAACCAATACTTAAGCAAAGTTGTCTGTAGACAATAGTTTAGCTATGGACGATAAGAAAATAGCTCAACTAAATAGAAATAAATTTTGCCAACAGTATACCTGATTATTATAACATCTTACTCAACAGGATTTTTATGAGTAAGTTTTCAATCCTTGTGATTAATTAACACAAGTATGAGCCCTAAGCTCAGTAAATGAAATGTGTTTACGGTTGAGTCTCTTTTTTCTTTCAAATATAGGAAAGAATCTCTTTTGATGTGAAAAATTATCATAAAACTTACTGTCATCAGAATACGAGACATAGTTTGAGTTCTTACCAGAAGAATTTTGACTAGAGGAAGTCGACATCCTGTTGACGATTTCTTTATAACCTTCAATTATCACCTTTAGGTTATCTCTCATATCGTCATTTTTGCTTCCTTCTCCTGATACTTTGTTTACATCAAAAATAACATTATCTCCCTTTTTGCTAAAAAAAAAAAACCTGATGTCTTCTTAGACGATTTTTATTGAGACGTCTGTTATGTTTCTGAGCATTTGAGGAACTCATAGAACTGACTTTCCTGGTAGAATATACAGGGTGAGTACTAAAACCAATTGGTTTAGACATACGAATGTTAGTTACACCTTTGAGGATTAAGTTTAAGGTGTGTTGAAGTCGGACAATATAATTGTTGTTTAACCTAGAGTTTCTCTTTTGCTTAACATGCCTTTTTGAATCACAAAAGACACATAATTTTTGATCATGAGGGTGATTAGAAAGTACCGTCTTAACATCATCGTTTGGAGATTTCTTCCTTCCATGTGATGTGCAACATCCTTGATTAGAAGAGGCTATAGGCACATCTTTTCCAATAAAAGGGAATTCCGATTTTACTTCTGGAACTGGAACTCTCTCAATTGCAATATAAGTAGATGGTATAGAGGACTTTTTGGAACATCCTTGAATCGAGAGTTTACTCAAGCGATGTTCAATTTCCAAAGCATCCTTTTTGAGGCTTTCCTCAAGTAAGATATGTGAAGACTGAACTACAACACTTTTGGAATCATAGTCTCTTACTATACCGAGAAGAACATTGACATTTTTTTTCAACCGATTAAATCTATCAGCTTGGTTTCTAACTAGGTTAAGAATCAGTTTACTCTCTTCAGCTGCTTCCCTTTTGTCGGAGTCAGACTCTTTTGAAGGGTAATCTGGATAACACATGTCATTGTTAGTCTGTTTCATTAGAACACTAGGTTCGTCCATATTTGAGATTGAAGAATCATTCTCTTTAATAGAAATTCCGAAACAGACCTTTTATTTATGGTGACGCGTTTATTAGAGAGATTATTGTCCATATAGTCAGATCGCTACAAGCACAGACTTATAAGGTCTTTAAACGTGTTTTCCTGCTCTGATACCAATTGAAAAAGCGACGGTCTAACAACCACACCAAATATTTCTCTTAGCAATCTGTACGGACTAACTCCAATATACTTTTAAGAGAATCAACTAGACAGTCAGACTCAATCTTAATAAATAGTATATCCAAGAGTTATATCTCAATTTCTCGATTCAATAATTACTTAAGCAAATAGAAATCTGCGAGTCTAATTGAATACAAGAGAAATCACTTGAACGGTACCAAAGACCAATGTTCAAGTATCAATCAATTTCAATCAACAACCAAAGGTTGGATTTACCAATTGATCGATTCAACGCACAACCTGTGATATTTCAATTATATAACAAAATATAATGCGAAAAAGAAATAACACAGACGCCAGGATTTTTGTTAACAAGTAAATCGCAAATGCAGAAAAACCTCGGGACCTAGTCCAGATTGAACATACACTATATTAAACCGCTACAGACACTAGCCTACTACATACTAACTTCGATGTGGACTGTAGTTGAACTCCAATCAATCTCACACTGATCCAAGGTACAGTTGCGCTACTTACGTCTCTGATCCCAGCAGGATACTACGCACTTGATTCCCTCAGATGATCTCACCCACAACTAAGAGTTGCTACGACCTAAAGTCGATGACTTTAATAAACAAATCTGTATCACACACAAAATTCTACAGGAATAGATAAATCTGTCTCCCACAGAAATACCTACGAGTTTTGTTCCGTCTTTTGATAAATCAAGGTGAACAGGAACCAATTGATATACCAGACTTATATTCCCGAAGAACAACCTAGAAGTATCAATCACCTCACAATAATCTTAATCGACTAGCGAAACAAGATATTGTGGAATCACAAACGATGAAACGAAGATGTTTGTGACTACTTTTCTATCTTGTATATCGGAAAAATTAATCTCAATCCAATCTTATGATTGTACTCAAATACAATAGAAACATCAAGATCAGATCACGCAACAACAGAGAATATAGTTGGGTCTGGATTCACAATCCCAATGAAGTCTTGAAGTCGTTAACCTACAGGGTCTCCGTAGAAACCAAAGGTTAAAGGAGAATCGAACCTAGCTTATATAACTAATATCACACAGGAGGTGTTGGAATTAGGTTTCCCAGTTGCTAGAGTTCTCCTTTATATAGTCTTCAAATCAGGATTTGCAATCAATGCTACCTTGATAACAAAGCATTCAATATTCATCGCTAGATGAAAACCTAATTAGATTCAAGCTAATATCTTTCAACCGTTAGATCGAACTTGGATTGTTATACACAAATAAAATGCACGTTCATTTAGGTTTGTGAACTCGTACCTAAACGTGTACACCTAGTTGGTTCAACAATAGTTAACCATAAGTTAGCCATATGAGCACTTTCATATCAACCTTATTCTTCTTTACCAAAACTAGTTCAAATGACTCAAATGAACTAGTTAGAGAGTTGTTCAATTGCCTAGATCTCATAGAAATATATAAGACACAATCGAAACAAAAACGATTTTGTTTCACTCGAATCAATTCATGAACTTTATATCCACGGTTTGCAAATATGCTTTCCTTAGTTTATATAAGTTTAAATTCACTACTAAACCGTTTTTAGAAAATAACTCACTCAAGTATGCATACCGGTACGCATACTTAAATACTCGGATTAAGTTTGGTTTCAGTTCACAAACTCCAGCAGAAATTCACGGGACATGAACTTCCGAAAGTACGCGGACTTTAGTTCCGGTTATCCTAAGCAGCAAAGTACGCATAATTTGGTTCAAGGATATTTGACTTACACACATATGAGTTGTCTCACAATGTTTATATCCAACCATGGTTATTTATTCTAAACTCTCATTTCAATCATTGAAACATTCTTAGAGGACGTTATATAGTTGTTGTTCACAAACTATTTTTTGTCAAAGCGATTTTCAAGTAATTGAAACTAATATGACTTTCGTCACTAGTAAAGATGAACTTGGTCAAAACGAAAGCTTACCAACACATATTTCGAGAAATAGATAAGCGAGATAAACTCGGCTCGAAATAACAAATGTGTATAATCGAAGTCTATATAGCAATACGACTTTTGTCTCAAGATAGGAGATAGAGTAGATAGACTTTTGAGTGATAGATAAGTTCAAGTCTCCACATACCTTTTAGTCGATGAAGTTGCACCAGTTCCTTGATTAGTTCTTCGTCTTTGTATGATGAACGTCGTAGTGTCTAGATCTCAACTATACTTTCTATCCTAGTCCGAGACTTAGCTATAAGTAGACTAGAAATCAAGACTTATAGTTTTGGCAACTAAACTTGACAAACAAGCTTGATATAGCAATGCTTGTGAGTTTGACCGAGCAGTGACAAAACTATCAATACATATGGAATACAAAATAAATAAACTTTGCAGATTCTCTTTCACATGCATGATCCTCTTGGTTCTTCAACATTACTCGAAATCTTCATCACTTCCAAGTACTCCAGTTATTCTAAAGGTTATAAGTTCAGCATCATCGTTGTTGAAAATCCGTAGTCATAATAATGAGAAAACATAAGCTCTCAATCATTGTTACACAGTGTCATAGTATTATTACACAACATCAAAGTTCAATTGTATCACAACTTCGACAACAATACTATGGTGATATGTATCACTCCCCCTTAGTCAATACTTCATCTCACATGAAAACCACTCCCCCTTACATAATTATCTTAAAACCATATGTATTTGTAGTGTGAACTACACATTAATTCTCCCCTTTTTTGTCAATAAAATTGGCAAAGGTACGAAAACTAGTGGGATCCTAATGAAATTTCCATAGAGACACTTCATGACCAAAAGAAAGTACATATCAACTTTTTAGATGCAATCATATAGCCAAAACTAAATGAATCAAGGAGTTTATAAAGATACAAGATAACCCCTATAATATTCCACATCCGCACTCCCCACAAAGATTTGGCAATTAAGCACAAGTTCAATTAAGAACTCTCCCCCATAAAATGTCATTCCTAAAAGAACAACAAGAGCGACCTTACTTTCGCAAGAAAAGAAGGATTTCTTTGGACAATAAATATCATAAGAATATGAATTTGTATCCAAAATACTCAATTAAATTAACCAAAAGAGAACTTATGATTAATTCAATCGGAAATGCTCAACATAAGAAAACTTACGGATCCACACAGTATATACATAAGAATATGGATCAGGGAAGATCAATACTGCGGAATAAACAAAGATTCATTATATCTTTCATCACTATTTGCACAATGACATATAAGAGACTTAATCTTTGTATACAAAAGCTCATCCTTTCTTCCATCAATATTTGCATAATGACATAAAAGGCTTAACTTTTGCTTGTCAAAAGTTCATTCAATCTTTTATCAATATTTGCATATCGACAGACTTAACTTTTGACCAAGTATGGGACAATCATAGTTCACGGAAGCAAACACACATATCACAAGATTTTTGGCTCAATAAATTTTATATCTCCATTGAGAAACAATTTAGAGCACACAAGTAGCAGGCAACATAGTTGCAATGAAAACAAAAGAAGAACAACATCATACACAACCAATACTTAAGCAAAGTTATCTGTAGACAATAGTTTAGCTATGGATAATAAGAAAATAGCTCAACTAAACAGAAAGAAATTTTTCCAACAGTATACCTGATTATTATAACATCTTACTCAACAGGATTTTTATGAGTAAGTTTTCAATCCTTGTGATTAATTAACACAAGTATGATCCCTAAGCTCATTAAATGAAATGTGTTTACGGTTGAGTCTCTTTTTTCTTTCAAATATAGGAAAGAATCTCTTTTGATGTGAAAACTTATCATAAAACTTACTGTCATCAAAATACGAGACATAGTTTGAGTTCTTACCAGAAGAATTTTGACTAGAGGAAGTCAACAGCCTGTTGACGATTTCTTTATAACCTTCAATTATCACCTTTAGGTTATCTCTTATATCGTCATTTTTGCTTCCTTCTCCTGATACTTTGTTTACATCAAAAATAACATTATCTTCCTATTTTCCAAAAAAAAAACCTGATCTCTTCTTTGACAATTTTTGTTGAGACGTCTGTTATGTTTCTGAGCATTTGAGGAACTCATAGAACTGACTTTCCTGGTAGAATACACATGGTGAGTACTAAAACCAATTGGTTTAGACATACGAATGTCAGTTACACCTTTGAGGATTAAGTTTAAGGTGTGTTGAAGTCGGACAATGGAATTGTTGTTTAACCTAGAGTTTCTCTTTTGCTTAACATGCCTTTTTGAATCACAAAAGACACATACTTTTTGATCATGAGGGTGATTAGAAAGTACCGTCTTAACATCATCGTTTGGAGATTTCTTCCTTCCATGTGATGTGCAACATCCTTGATTAGAAGAGGCTATAGGCACATCTTTTCCAATAAAAGGGAATTCCGATTTTACTTCTGGAACTGGAACTCTCTCAATTGCAATATAAGTAGATGGTATAGAGGACTTTTTGGAACTTCCTTGAATCGAGATTTTACTCAAGCGATGTTCAATTTCCAAAGCATCCTTTTTGAGGCTTGCCTCAAGTAAGATATGTGAAGACTGAACTTCAACACTTTTGGAATCATAGTCTCTTACTATACCGAGAAGAACATTGACATTGTTTTTCAACCGATTAAATCTATCAGCTTGGGTTCTAACTAGGTTAAGAATAAGTTTACTCTCTTCAGCTGCTTCCCTTTTGTCGGAGTCAGACTCTTTTGAAGGGTAATCTTGATAACACATGTCATTGTTAGTCTGTTTCATTAGATCACTAGGTTCGTCTATATTTGAGATTGAAGAATCATTCTCTTAAATAGAAATTCCGAAACATACCTTTTATTTCTGGTGACGCGTTTATCAGAGAGATTATTGTCCATATAGTCAGATCGCTAAAAGCACAGACTTATAAGGTCTTTAAACGTGTTTGCCTGCTCTGATACCAATTGAAAAAGTGACGGTCTAACAACCACACCTAATATTTTGCTTAGCAATCTGTACGGACTAACTCCAATATAATTTTAAGAGAATCAACTAGACAGTCAGACTCAATCTTAATAAATAGTATATCCAAGAGTTATATCTGAATTTCTCGATTCAATAATTACTTAAGAAAATAGAAATGTGCGTGTCTAATTGAATACAAGAGAAATCACTTGAACGGTACCAAAGACCAATGTTCAAGTATCAACCAATTTCAATCAACAACCAAAGGTTGGATTTACCAATTGATCGATTCAACGCACAACCAGTGATATTTCAATTATATAACAAAATATAAATGCGGAAAAGAAATAACACAGACACCAGGATTTTTGTTAACGAGTAAATCGCAAATGCAGAAAAACCTCGGGACCTAGTCCAGATTGAACATACACTATATTAAACCGCTACAGACACTAGCCTACTACATACTAACTTCGATGTGGACTGTAGTTGAACTCCAATCAATCTCACACTGATCCAAGGTACAGTTGCGCTCCTTACGTCTCTGATCCCAGCAGGATACTACGCACTTGATTCCCTCAGATGATCTCACCCACAACTAAGAGTTGCTACGACCTAAAGTCGATGACTTTAATAAACAAATCTGTATCACACACAAAATTCTACAGGAATAGGTAAATCTGTCTCCCACAGAAATACCTACGAGTTTTGTTCCGTCTTTTGATAAATCAAGGTGAACAAGAACCAATTGATATACCGGACTTATATTCCCGAAGAACAACCTAGAAATATCAATCACCTCACAATAATCTTAATCGACTAGCGAAACAAGATATTGTGGAATCACAAATGATGAAACGAAGATGTTTGTGACTACTTTTCTATCTTGTATATCGGAAAAATTAATCTCAATCCAATCTTATGATTGTACTCAAATACAATAGAAACAGCAAGATCAGATCACGCAACTGCAGAGAATATAGTTGGGTCTGGATTCACAATCCCAATGAATTCTTGAAGTCGTTAACCTACAGGGTCTCCGTAGAAACCTAAGGTTAAAGGAGAATCGACCCTAACTTATATAACTAATATCACACATGAGGTGTTGGAATTAGGTTTCCCAGTTGCTAGAGTTCTCCTTTATATAGTCTTCAAATCAAGGTTTGCAATCAATGCTACTTTGATAACAAAGCATTCAATATTCATCGCTAGATGAAAACCTAATTAGATTCAAGCTAATATCTTTCAACCGTTAGATCGAACTTGGATTGTTATACACAAATGAAATGCACGTTCATTTAGGTTTGTGAACCCGTACCTAAACGTGTACACCTAGTTGGTTCAACAGTAGTTAACCATAGGTTAGCCATATGAGCACTTTCATATCAACCTTATTCTTCTTTACCAAAACTAGTTCAAATGACTCAAATGAACTAGTTAGAGAGTTGTTCAATTTCCTAGATCTCATAGAAGTATATAAGACACAATCGAAACAAAAACGATTTTTATTCACTCGAATCAATTCATGAACTTTATATCCACGGTTTGCAAATATGCATTCCTTAGTTTATATAAGTTTAAGTTCACTACTAAACCGTTTTTAGAAAATAACTCACTCAAGTATGCATACCGGTACGCATACTTAAGTACTCGGATTAAGTTTGGTTTCAGTTCACAAACTCCAATAGAAATTCACGGGACATGAACTTTCGACAGTACGCGGACTTTAGTTCCGGTTATCTTGAGCAGCAAAGTACGCATAATTTGGTTCAAGGATATTGGACTTACACACATATGAGTTGTCTCACAATGTTTATATCCAACCATGGTTATGTATTCTAAACTCTCATTTTAATCATTGAAACATTCTTAGAGGACGTTAAATAGTTGTTGTTCACAAACTATTTTTCGTCAAAGCGATTTTCAAGTAATTGAAACTAATATGACTTTCGTCACTAGTAAAGATGAACTTGGCCAAAATGAAATCTTACCAACACATATTTCGATAAATAGATAAGCGAGATAAACTCGACTCGAAATAGCAAATGTGTATAATCGAAGTCTATATAGCAATACAACTTTTGTCTCAAGATAGGAGATAGAGTAGATAGACTTTTGAGTGATAGATAAGTTCAAGTCTCCACATACCTTTTAGTCGATGAAGTTCCACCAGTTCCTTGATTAGTTCTTCATCTTTGTATGATGAACGTCGTAGTGTCTAGAGCTCAACTACACTTTCTATCCTAGTCCGAGACTTAGCTATAAGTAAACTAGAAATCAATACTTATAGTTTTGGCAACTAAACTTGACAAACAAGCTTGAGATATCAATGCTTGTGAGTTTGACCGAGCAGTGACAAAACTATCAATACATATGGAATACAAAATAAATAAACTTTGTAGCTTCTCTTACACATGCATGATCCTCTTGGTTCTTCAACATTACTCGAAATCTTCATCACTTCCAAGTACTCCAGTTATTCTAAAGGTTATAAGTTCAGCATCATCGTTGTTGAAAATCCGTAGTCATAATAATGAGAAAACATAAGCTCTCAATCATTGTTACAAAGTGTCATAGTATTATTACACAACATCAAAGTTTAATTGTATCACAACTTCGACAACAATACTATGGTGATATGTATCATTCCCCCTTAGTCAATACTTCATCTCACATGAAAACCACTCCCCCTTACATAATGATCCGAAAACCATATGTATTTGTAGTGTGAACTACACATTAATTCTCCCCTTTTTGTCAATAAAATTGGCAAAGGTACGAAAACTAGTGGGATCCTAATGAAATTTCCATAGAGACACTTCATGACCAAAATAAAGTACATATCAACTTTTTAGATGCAATCATATAGCCAAAACTAAATACATCAAGGAGTTTATAAAGATACAAGATAACCCCTATAATATTCCACATCCGCACTCCCCACAAAGATTTGGAAATTAAGCACAAGTTCAATTAAGAGCTCTCCCCCATAAAATGTCATTCCCAAAAGAACAACAAGAGCAACTTTACTTTCGTAAGAAAAGAAGGATTTCTCTGGACAATAAATCTCATAAGAATATGAATTTGTATCCAAAATACTCAATTAAATTAACCAAAAGAGAACCTATGATTAATTCAATCGGAAATGCTCAACATAAGAAAACTTACGGATCCACACAGTATATACATAAGAATATGGATCAGGGAAGATCAATACTGCGGAATAAACAAAGATTCATTTTATCTTTCATCACTATTTGCACAATGACATATAAGAGACTTAATCATTGTATACAAAAGCTCATCCTTTATTCCATCAATATTTGCATAATGACATAAAATGCTTAACTTTTGCTTGTCAAAAGTTCATTCAATCTTTTATCAATATTTGCATATTGACATAGGACAGATTTAACTTTTAACCCAGTACGGGACAATCATAGTTCACGGAAGCAAACACACATATCACAAGATTTTTGGCTCAATAAATTTTATATCTCCATTGAGAAACAATTTAGAGCACACAATTAGCAGGCAACATAGTTGCAACGAAAACAAAAGAAGAACAACATCAGACACAACCAATACTTAAGCAAAGTTGTATGTAGACAATAGTTTAGCTATTGACGATAAGAAAATAGCTCAACTAAACAGAAAGAAATTTTTCCAACAGTATACCTGATTATTATAACATCTTACTCAACAAGATTTTTATGACTAAGTTTTCAGTCCTTGTGATTAATTAATACAAGTATGAGCCCTAAGCTCATTAAATGAAATGTGTTTACGGTTGAGTCTCTTTTTTCTTTCAAATATAGGAAAGAATCTCTTTTGATGTGAAAAATTATCATAAAACTTACTGTCATCAAAATACGAGACATAGTTTGAGTTCTTACCAGAAGAATTTTGACTAGAGGAAGTCGACAGCCTGTTGACGATTTCTTTATAACCTTCAATTATCACCTTTAGGTTATCTCTTATATCGTCATTTTTGCTTCCTTCTCCTGATACCTTGTTTACATCAAAAATAACATTATCTCCCTTTTTGCCAAAAAAAAACCTGATCTCTTCTTAGACGATTTTTGTTGAGACGTCTGTTATGTTTCTGAGCATTTGAGGAACTCATAGAACTGACTTTCTTGGTAGAATACACAGGGTGAGTACTAAAACCAATTGGTTTAGACATACGAATGTCAGTTACACCTTTGAGGATTAAGTTTAAGGTGTGTTGAAGTCGGACAATGGAATTGTTGTTTAACCTAGAGTTTCTCTTTTGCTTAACATGCCTTTTTGAATCACAAAAGACACATACTTTTTGATCATGAGGGTGATTAGAAAGTACCGTCTTAACATCATCGTTTGGATATTTCTTCCTTCCATGTGATGTGCAACATCCTTGATTAGAAGAGGCTATAGGCACATCTTTTCCAATAGAAGGGAATTCCGATTTTACTTCTGGAACTGGAACTCTCTCAATTGCAATATAAATAGATGGTATAGAGGACTTTTTGGAACATCCTTGAATCGAGAGTTTACTCAAGCGATGTTCAATTTCCAAAGCATCCTTTTTGAGGCTTGCCTCAAGTAAGATATGTGAAGACTGAACTTCAACACTTTTGGAATCATAGTCTCTTACTATACCAAGAAGAACATTGACATTGTTTTTCAACCGATTAAATCTATCAGCTG
Source organism: Papaver somniferum (assembly GCF_003573695.1). Lineage (NCBI taxonomy): Eukaryota > Viridiplantae > Streptophyta > Magnoliopsida > Ranunculales > Papaveraceae > Papaver > Papaver somniferum. Next base: position 1,155,473 of record NW_020627707.1, on the reverse strand, counting down.
GGTTCTAACTAGGTTAAGAATCAGTTTACTCTCTTCAGCTACTTCCCTTTTGTCAGAGTCCGACTCATTTGAAGGGTAATCTAGATAACACATGTCATTGTTAGTATGTTTCATTAGAACACTAGGTTCGTCTATATTTGAGATTGAAGAATCATTCTCTTTAATAGAAATTCCGAAACATACCTTTTATTTCTGTTGACGCGTTTATGAGAGAGATTATTGTCCATATAGTCAGATCGCTACAAGCACAGACTTATAAGGTCTTTAAACGTGTTTGCCTGCTCTGATACCAATTGAAAAAGCGACGGTCTAACAACCACACCAAATATTTCGCTTAGCAATCTGTATGGACTGACTCCAATATACTTTTAAGAGAATCAACTAGACAGTCAGACTCAATCTTAATAAATAGTATATCCAAGAGTTATATCTCAATTTCTCGATTCAATAATTACTTAAGAAAATAGAAATCTGCGAGTCTAATTGAATACAAGAGAAATCACTTGAACGGTACCAAAGACCAATGTTCAAGTATCAATCAATTTCAATCAACAACCAAAGGTTGGATTTACCAATTGATCGATTCAACGCACAACCTGTGATATTTTAATTATATAACAAAATATACTGCGGAAAAGAAATAACACAGACACCAGGATTTTTGTTAACGAGTAAACCGCAAATGCAGAAAAATCTCGGGACCTAGTCCAGATTGAACATACACTGTATTAAACCGCTACAGACACTAGCCTACTACATACTAACTTTGGTGTGGACTGTAGTTGAACTCCAATCAATCTCACACTGATCCAAGGAACAGTTGCGCTCCTTAAGTCTCTGATCCCAGCAGGATACTACGCACTTGATTCCCTCAGCTGATCTCACCCACAACTAAGAGTTGCTACGACCTAAAGTCGATGACTTTAATAAACAAATATGTATCACACACAAAAGTCTACAGGAATAGATAAATCTGTCTCCCACAGAAATACCTACGAGTTTTGTTCCGTCTTTTGATAAATCAAGGTGAACAGGAACCTATTGATATACCGGACTTATATTCCCGAAGAACAGCCTAGAAATATCAATCACCTCACAATAATCTTAATCGACTAGCGAAACAAGATATTGTGGAATCACAAACGATGAAACGAAGATTTTTGTGACTACTTTTCTATCTTGTATATTGGAAAAATTAATCTCAATCCAATCTTATGATTGTACTCAAATACGATAAAAACAGCAAGATCAGATCACGCAACTACAGAGAATATAGTTGGGTATGGATTCACAGTCCCAATGAAGTCTTGAAGTCGTTAACCTACAGGTTCTCCGTAGAAACCTAAGGTTAAAGGAGAATCGACCCTAGCTTATGTAACTAATATCACACAGGAGGTGTGGGGATTAGGTTTCCCAGTTGCTAGAGTTCTCCTTTATATAGTCTTCAAATCAGGGTTTGAAATCAATGCTACCTTGATAACAAAGCATTCAATATTCATAGCTAGATGAAAACCTAATTAGATTCAAGCTAATATCTTTCAACTGTTAGATCGAACATGGATTGTTATACACAAATGAAATGCACGTTCATTTAGGTTTGTGAACCCGTACCTAAACATGTACACATAGTTGGTTCAACAGTAGTTAACCATAGGTTAGCCATATGAGCACTTTCATATCAACCTTATTCTTCTTTACCACAACTAGTTCAAATGACTCAAATGAACTAGTTACAGAGTTTTTCAATTGCCTAGATCTCATAGAAGTATATAATACACAATCGAAACAAAAACGATTTTGATTCACTCGAATCAATTCATGAACTTTATATCCACGGTTTGCAAATATGCATTCCTTAGTTTATATAAGTTTAGGTTCACTACTAAACCGTTTTTAGAAAATAACTCACTCAAGTATGCATACCGGTACGCATACTTAAGTACTCGGATTAAGTTTGGTTTCAGTTCACAAACTCCAGCAGAAATTCACGGGACATGAACTTCCGACAGTACGCGGACTTTAGTTCCGGTTATCCTGAGCAACAAAGTACGAATAATTTGGTTCAAGGATATTGGACTTACACACATATGAGTTGTCTCACAATGTTTACATCCAACCATGGTGATGTATTCTAAACTCTCATTTTAATCATTGAAACATTCTTAGAGGACGTTATATAGTTGTTGTTCACAAACTATTTTTCGTCAAAGCGATTTTCAAGTAATTGAAACTAATATGACTTCGTCACTAGTAAAGATGAACTTGGCCAAAACGAAAGCTTACCAACACATATTTCGAGAAATAGATAAGCGAGATAAACTCGGCTCGAAATAACAAATGTGTATAATCGAAGTCTATATAGAAATACGACTTTTGTCTCAAGATAGGAGATTGAGTAGATAGAATTTTGAGTGATAGATAAGTTAAAGTCTCCACATACCTTTTAGTCGATGAAGTTCCACCAGTTCCTTGATTAGTTCTTCGTCTTTGTATGATGAACGTCGTAGTGTCTAGAGCTCAACTACACTTTCTATCCTAGTCAGAGACTTAGCTATAAGTAGACTAGAAATCAAGACTTATAGTTTTGGCAACTAAATTTGACAAACAAGCTTGAGATATCAATGCTTGTGAGTTTGACCGAGCAGTGACAAAACTATCAATACATATGGAATACAAAATAAATAAACTTTGAAGCTTCTCTTCCACATGCATGATCCTCTTGGTTCTTCAACATTACTCGAAATCTTCATCACTTCCAAGTACTCCAGTTATTCTAAAGGTTATAAGTTCAGTATCATCGTTGTTGAAAATCCGTAGTCATAATAATGAGAAAACATAAGCTCTCAATCATTGTTACACAGTGTCATTGTATTATTACACAACATCAAAGTTCCATTGTATCACAACTTCGACAACAATACTATGGTGATATGTATCACTCCCCCTTAGTCAATACTTCATCTCACATGAAAACCACTCCCCCTTACATAATGATCCGAAAACCATATGTATTTGTAGTGTGAACTACACATTAATTCTCCCCTTTTTTGTCAATAAAATTGGCAAAGGTACGAAAACTAGTGGGATCCTAATGAAATTTCTATAGAGACACTTCATGATCAAAAGAAAGTACATATCAACTTTTTAGATGCAATCATATAGCCAAAACTAAATGAATCAAGGAGTTTATAAAGATACAAGATAACCACTATAATATTCCACATCCGCACTCCCCACAAAGATTTGGAAATTAAGCACAAGTTCAATTAAGAACTCTACCCCATAAAATGTCATTCCCAAAAGAACAACAAGAGCGACCTTACTTTCGCAAGAAAAGAAGGACTTCTTTGGACAATAAATCTCATAAGAATATGAATTTCTATCCAAAATACTCAATTAAATTAACCAAAAGAGAACCTATGATTAATTCAATCGGAAATGCTCAACATAAGAAAACTTACGGATCCACACAGTATATACATAAGAATATGGATCAGGGAAGATCAATACTGCGGAATAAACAAAGATTTATTCTATCTTTCATCACTATTTGCACAATGACATATAAGAGACTTAATCTTTGTATACAAAAGCTCATCCTTTCTTCCATCAATATTTGCATAATGACATAAAAGGCTTAACTTTTGCTTGTCAAAAGTTCATTCAATCTTTTATCAATATTTGCATATCGACATACGTCAGACTTAACTTTTGACCAAGTATGGGACAATCATAGTTCACGGAAGCAAACACACATATCCCATAACAAATTGCAATATATAAAACCATAAATATTAATACTGCAAAATCATCTTCCAAACAACTTTATAATTTAAAAACATAAATCTAAAAACATTGAAGATGAAAATCGTTGGACATAGCTATGTGTAATCACAATAATGGTTATTCCAAATTCTAGTTATTCTTCCTAAAACACAAGAATAAAATTCTTATAAGAAGATTTCCTAGACACAATAAAATCAACAAGCTAAATAACAAGGACATACTCTTAAACTATCAAAACCGAACACGAACTGAAATCAAATAGACGTTTCAGAATCCTTACGAGCCTTGAGGTATTTGATCTTGTGATTGACAGCATCTACTGCTTCTTCAGAGAAGATATCCTCATTGAGAAGATCTTTAACATGTGTCTTTATGAGACCAAGGTCAGAAGTAACCTTTTTCAACTCAGTTCTTAACACATTAAGACTCTTCAAAGTATCAACGAGCTGCAGTTTTGCTTCCTCAAAATATTTAAGAAAATCATGAACCACTTCAGCAGTAACCATATCCTCATTCTCAACATCCTAACGTGTATATTCATAGTAACATAAGGCATTAGGTTGATAATCTTTTACTAGGATTCTTTTATTCCTTCCCTTGGACTCGAAACCAATAACTTTGTCAAGAAAACCTTTTGCAAAACCGCTAGAGTTAGAAGAAGACATTCTTGACAAACCACAGAATATCCCAGAGTATGCGTACGTGACTCAAGGGTTTTGGTATTTAAATGGTTTCTTAGGTAAGGTAACTTTTAGGGTTTCTAAAAATTGATCGTGACAGTAACACGGGTACTCGTACGAACACAACTTGACCCAACAACAAATGTATGCAACCGGTCGTAATTTTTACGACAAGACAAAATTTCTTCTATGTGAAAATTATCACAACATTTTTGGCTCAATAAATTTTATATCTCCATTGAGAAACAATTTAGAGCACACAAGTAGCAGGCAACATAGTTACAACGAAAACAAAAGAAGAACAACATCAGACACAACCACTACTTAAGCAAAGTTGTCTGCAGACAATAGTTTAGCTATGGACGATAAGAAAATAGCTCAACTAAACAGAAATAAATTTTGCCAACAATATACCTGATTATTAACTCATCTTACTCAACAGGATTTTTATGAGTAAGTTTTCAATCCTTGTGATTAATTAACACAAGTATGAGCCCTAAGCTCATTAAATGAAATGTGTTTAGGGTTGAGTCTCTTTTTATTTTCAAATCTAGGAAATAATATCTTTTGATGTGAAAAATCATCATAAAACTTATTGTCATCAAAATACGAGACATAGTTTGAGTTCTTACCAGAAGAATGTTGTCTAGAGGAAGTCGACAGCCTGTTGACGATTTGTTTATAACCTTCAATTATCACCTTTAGGTTATCTCTCATATCGTCATTTTTGCTTCCTTATCCTGATACTTTGTTTACATCAAAAATAACATTATCTCCCTTTTTGCCAGAAGAAAAAACCTAATCTCTTCTTAGACCATTTTTGTTGAGACGTCTGTTATGCTTCTGAGCATTTGAGGAATTCATAGAACTGACTTTCCTGGTAGAATACAAAGGGAGAATACTAAAACCAATTAGTTTAGACATACGAATGTCAATTACACATTTGAGGATTAAGTTTAAGGTGTGTTGAAATCGTACAATGGAATTGTTGTTTAACATGCCTTTTTGAATCACAAAAGACACATACTTTTTTTTATCATGAGGGTGATTAGAAAGTACCGTATTAACATCATTGTTTGGAGATTTCTTCCTTCCATGTGATGTGCAACATCCTTGATTAGAATATGCTATAGACACATCTTTTCCAATTGAATGGAACTCCAATTTGACTTATGGAACTGGAACTCTCTCAATTGTAATAGAAGTAGATGGTATAGAGGACTTTTTGGAACATCCTTGGATCGAGAGTTTACTCAAGCGATGTACAATTTCCAAAGCATCCTTTTTGAGGCTTGCCTCAAGTAAGATACGTGAAGACTGAACTTCAGCATTTTTGGAATCATAGTCTCTTACTATACCGAGAAGAACATTGACATTGTTTTTCCACCGATTAAATATATCAGCTTGGATTCTAACTAGGTTAAGAATCAATTTACTCTCTTCAGCTGCTTCCCTTTTGTCGGAGTCGGACTCTTTTGAAGGGTAATCTGGATAACACATGTCATTGTTAGTCTGTTTCGTTAGAACACTAGGTTCGTCTATATTTGAGATTGAAGAATCATTCTCTTTAATTGAAATTTCCGAAACAGACCTTTTATTTCTGGTGAAGCGTTTATCAGAGAGATTATTGTCCATATAGTCAGATCGCTACAAACACAGACTTATAAGGTCTTTAAACGTGTTTGCCTCCTCTGATACCAATTCAAAAAGCGGCGGTCTAACAACCACACCAAATATTTCGCTTAGCAATCTGTATGGACTAACTCCAATATACTTTTAAGAGAATCAACTAGACAGTCAGACTCAATCTTAATAAAAAGTATATCCAAGAGTTATATCTCAATTTCTCGATTCAATAATTACTCAAGCAAATAGAAATCTGCGAGTCTAATTGAGTACAAGAGAAATCACTTGAACGGTACCGAAGACCAATGTTCAAGTATCAATCAATTTCAATAAACAACCAAAGGTTCGATTTACCAATTGATGGATTCAACGCACAACCTGTGATATTCAATTATATAACAAAATATAATGCGGAAAAAAAATAACACAGACACCAGGAGTTTTGTTAACGAGGAAACTGCAAATTCAGAAAAACCCCGGGACCTAGTCCAGATTGAACACACAATGTATTAAGCCGCTACATAAACTAGCCTACAACAAACTAACTTCGGTCTGGACTGCATTTGAACCCAAATCAATCTCACACTGATCCAAGGTACAGTTGCTCTCCTTACGTCTCTGATCCCAGCAGGACATTACGCACTTGATTCCCTTAGCTGATCTCACCCACAACTAAGAGTTTCTACGACCCAAAGTCGAAGACTTTAATAAACAAATCTGTATCACACAGAAAAGTCCTACAGGAATAGATAAATCTGTCTCCCACAAAAATACCTACGAGTTTTGTTCCGTCTTTTGATAAATCAAGGTGAACAGGAACCAATTGATATACCAGACTTATATTCCCGAAGAAAAGCCTAGAAATATCAATCACCTCACAATAATCTGAATCGAATAGCGAAACAAGATATTGTGGAATCACAAACGATGAGACAAATATGTTGGTGACTACTTTTCTATCTTGCTTATCGGAGAAATTAATCTCAAGACAATCTTACGATTGTACTCAAATACGATAGAAACAACAAGATCAGATCACCCAACTACAGAGAAAATAGTTGGGTCTGGCTTCACAATCCCAGTGAAATCTTCAAGTCGTTAACCTACAGGGTCTCGGTAGAAACCTTAGGTTAAAGGAGAATCGACTCTAGCTTATACAACTAGTATCACAAAGGAGGTGTGGGGTTTAGGTTTCCCAGTTGCTAAAGTTCTCCTTTATACATTCTTCAAATCAGGGTTTGGAATCAATGCTACTTTTGTAACAAAGCATTCAATATTCACCGTTAGATGAAAACCTGATTTGATTCAAGCTAATATCTTTCAACCGTTAAATCGAATTTAGTTTGTTATACACAAATCAAATGCACGTTCATTTAGGTATGTGAAACCGTACCTAAACGTGTACACCTAGTTGGTTCAACAGTAGTTAACCATAGGTTAGCCATATGAGCACTTTCATATCAACCTTATTCTTCTTTACCACAACTAGTTCAAATGACTTAAATGAACTAGTTAGAGAGTTGTTCAATTGCTTAGATCTCATAGAAGTATATATGACACAATCGAAACAAAATCGATTTTGATTCACTCGAATCAATTCATGAACTTTATAGCCACGGTTTGCAAATATGCATTCCTTAGTTTATATAAGTTTAAGTTCACGACTAAACCGTTTTTAGAAAATAACCCACTCAAGTATGCATACCGATATGCATACATAAGTACCCGGATTAAGTTTGTTTTCAGTTCACAAACTCCGGCAGAAATTCACGGGATGTGAACTTCCGACAGTAAGCGGACTTTAGTTCAGGTTATCCTGATCAGCAAAGTACGCATACTTTGGTTCAAGGATATTGGACTTACACACATATGAGTTGTCTCATGATGATGATTTTCACAGTGGTTGTAGAAGTGGTAAATAATAGAGTTCGTTCAAGACTTGTGAAGGTTGTGCTTTTAGATTTAAATTTTAAGAATAACAAAAATAAAGGAAGTAAAAGTTGATGTTAAAATTAGAGAAAGACCGGGGCTAGGATTCCACCATTGGTCGATATTTGTGATTTAATAAAACAACAATTATGCAACTAAACATTCAAATTGATTCTAATAGTATTTCCTAGACATGTAGATTTCCAAAAGAATAGATGTTAATCCAAGCATAGAATATCAAAACACTAAAGAAAGCATATTTTATCAAGAGAAAATACACCTATCTAATAAAAATCATATAATCAATTTTGAGTTCAATGCAAAAATCATAATAGAGTTCTTATAATTAATTAAAATAAAGATATATCACTTTTACCGAAACAAAAGCTTCCTCCATCGCCCCAAGGATTGGGTTTAGCTCATCATCATGTTGGAAACACGTTCAAAAGTTGATTTCATTTATGCTCAAAAATGGTTTACAAATGATGAGAATGGTTAAAGTTACAGAGAACGATAAATGCAAACTGTCGCTGTTACTGTAGTATATAAGACTTTCAACTTTCAGTCACTGTTACTGTAGCTTCTTAGACTGTCGCTGCTGTGTTGCAATTACGGTAGCATGAACGACTGTCTAGGATGGTCTTATGTTCTTCATGTTCTTCACAGCAACATAAATGGTGGTTTCCTGCCACTTGATTATCTCGACTCTCTGATGCTCTGCAACTATCCCAATCTCTCCCCCAAACTCTCCGTCCCCTTCTATGAATCCCCAACAACCTATATATACTCGTCAGAACCTCTAAATATCGCATTAAACTCCCAAATATTCTCTCATAACTCGGCAGTGAAGAACAATATTCTCGTGAATATTTTCTTCCCAGAAACAACTCCACACGCTGTTTTCTCGTGCAAAAATACTCCCAACATGTCCAGTCCTCGTCCAGAAGTGGTCAAACATTCAGCAGGCACGCGAAAACCTCTTGATCACACACTCAGAACTCGAAATCGACTAGCTAAAACCCGAGATACCCTGATTTCTTCAATGCGAGAATCTAGCCAATTCTGTCCGAAAAGATAAGCCATACCAGGCCTGTTAAGACCAGTCACATCATCCCAACAATTCTCAGCCATTGAATCTCCATTTATCCTGCCCAAAACGCGAACCCTAAATTCTGCCATTGATGAACACCGTTTCCCGCCAAACAGAAATTTGAAATGTAGAGGACGACCTCCCCCTAACCAAACCGGGGGTGCGAATAGCAGGTGCCCAACTGAAGTGCCCCTTATCCAAAGTGAGGGTGCCTTTAGTAATTTTTCTCCGGGTGTCCGAAAAGCACTTTTCGAGAAACTTTTTCCACATAAGTGTACTTCTCCAAAAACACCTAAACAAACATAAGAACACCATAATAAGTATAAAAACGAGTACTAACAATACGAAACATTGAGGACAAATTAGACACATAAATGCGTCTATCATCTCACAATGTTTATATCCAACCATGGTTATGTATTCTAAACTCTCATTTCAATCATTCAAACATTCTTAGAGGACGTTATATAGTTGATGTTCACAAACTATTTTTCGCCAAAGCGATTTCCAAGTAATTGAAACTAATATGACTTTCGTCACTAGTAAAGATGAACTTGACCAAGGCGAAAGCTTACCAACACATATTTCGAGAAATAGATAAGCAAGATAAACTCGGCTCGAAATAGCAAATGTGTATAATCATAGTATATATAGCAATACGACTTTTGTCTCAAGATAGGAGATAGAGTATATAGACTTTTGAGTGATAGATAAGTTCAAGTCTCCACATACCTTTTAGTCGATGAAGTTCCACCAGTTCCTTGAGTAGTTCTTCGTCTTTGTATGATGAACGTCGTGGAGTCTAGAGCTCAACTACACTTTCTATTTTAGTCCGAGACTTAGCTATAAGTAGACTAGAAATCAAGACTTATAGTTTTGGAAACTAAACTTGACAAACAAGATTGAGATAGCAACGCTTTCGAGTTCGACCGAGCAGTGCTCTAACAATATGTACTAAAGGAAAATATGTACCCAAAGAAAAAGAGTACAAAAGGAAAAGAGTAGATGATCCAACAATACATATTAATCTAATAATACATATTGATATGTACTGAACAAAAACGTGTATCGAAGGAAAATTGTATGATTCAATAGTACATATTGACACAACAGTACATATTGACATAGCGGTACATATTTATATGTACTCAAGGAAAATATGTACAAAAGAAAAAAGAGTACAAAAGAAAAAGTGGAAAATATGTTGATATGTACTGAAGGAAAATATGTATTGAAGGAAAATGTTGATGATTCAATATGTACTGAATGAAAATATGTACAAAAAAAGAAAAAATTTGGGTTATTGTAGGATCATATAAATTCTCCAATTGTTTTATACGAACCTACAATAACATTGAAAAAATAAAAACCAAAACAATTTGATCAAAGATAAAATTAACAAAAAATTGAAATCAAAACTAACCGGAGATGGAAGGAGGATTAATCTTTACTTTAATAAACTAAATCATATCGTTTTGAATGGTTGCCTTCGTCTTCAACATTGAATAACAGATCCAGACGAGGAAAAAGATTAAAAAGTTAAGAATCCAAAAATTGATTAAATCTATATCTCTTTATTCTTTTTCTTCGTTGATCTATTAATGGAATTATATCTTCTTCTTCTTCGTTATTCTTCTTCTTCATGGATCTGTTGTCGATCTTCTTCTTCTTGATCGATTCAGATCTAAAAAATTGAGCTCTATAAAAATAATATGCTAGATGTGTTTTTCTGTTAGATATTGATTGGGAGGAGGGGCAATTGCGACATTATAAAATACACATAAAATACCTTGCACGTGTGTAGGATGAGCGAGTAAAAAACCTGGTCCAAAAACATGTTTTTGGAAGAGTGATTAATTTTTTTTTGGGACTGGACTAGCCATCAAACGGGTGTTGAGAACTGGATTAACCAGTAATTTCTAGATATAAAAATACGTCTAACAAGGTGATATTGAGCCTGCAGATTTACTTGCTAGCACAATATATATCAAAACTTAAACATAATTCTTTTTCATATTAAATTTTCCATCATTTTTTAACTTCCAGTTTCATATACATACAGGTGCTAGAGATTAGTGGCATACATGAGATTAGTTGCATGCATTTATGTTTGTATATATGATAATTGTTGAGTAAGATTTTACGTCGAACAATGCAAATAGTTTTTGGTTTTTCATTGATAATATTAATAGCGAAAAACATACATAAATCGCGGAATACACCATTGCGAATTAATGAAAGACTAACCAATTCATCTAAGAGGGAACCAAAGTTAAGGCAATGATGTCGTTACGAGAAAATGAATATTCCTTTGCTAGGTGAACCTCTTGAGAAACTAAGATATTTTTATGACGGTGACGAAAACTATTCATTAATCCGAAAACAAATTCTTGAGCATGTGTATCAAGTGTATATACCAATCTTGGATGTAAATTTGATAAAGAGCTTGAAAAACAGAGGTCCGGGATGTTTTTCGATATACAAAGAATTACGAAGGAAAAATATATCATTGTTATCATATGCAAAAACTAGATAATTTATTCGTAGTTATATATATATATATATATATATATATATATATATATATATGACCCTAATTATGCTCTCTCCGTTAGGAGTCCAAGGAATCCCCAATTTAGATGATAAAGTTCTTTTGGTAATTCAGAAAACTCCTAAATGAAATAATAATATCAACGACAAGTGTTGTTTAGAATATGGGATTTTAAGAGATATCAAACCTTTTGAATATATCTTTAAAGTCTCCCCAAATCATAACGTCCCTACAAATGCAAGACACTGAGTTTTTTCAACGACTGATGAACGCACGGATATACTAGCTACCTTGAGATAAATTCAGTTCACCATGATTTGCCAACCGGGTTCGTGAACTGTTCCCAACTTTGGTTTGTGAACTGGTTTACCAAGCTTCCTGTATTTCTGAAACTCAGATATCTATGGTTTGTAAACTGGTTTGCCAACCTACGTTGGAAATATCAGTAAGTTCAATATTTCTCTCTTATGATGTTTCAAACATTCCCAAGTATCATTTGCATGGGAATTTTCAATTGATCCACAAATTAATTCACAGAACTAATATTGTTAAGGACCGTTGAAAATCTTTGATTAGAATCATATTTTCGGGATTTTTCACAAGACAAGCTTGACTCGAAACTTCTCCTTTATAAATCTACTAAAAGTCACACGCCATAGTCTCAATAGAGAAAATAAAGTTCTCAATGGTGAGATAGTGAGTAAAATATAATGGTTTAGTCTTCACATACCTGATACAGAAGTTCTCCAAATGTCTTCGTCAATCTTCAGTCTTCAAGGGTGATGTCTAATACTCAACTATAAATTATAACCTAGTCCGAGACTTGACTTAGTAGAATAGAAATCAAGATATAGTTTTGATCATCTAACATTGAAAACAAGTTTGAGATAGCAAAACTTGTGGGTTCAACCGAGCAATGCTCTATAATCCTTTTTGTGACCGAAATGACTCTGGAACGACCATTGTCTTGGTTTAGGCCGGAGTCATCTAGTCATATATATTGATCTCTCCAACTCAAAGCACTCTTGTGCAGTGTATCTGTTAAAGGTTTGAGAAATTTGCTTAATTGAGGATCAGCCTGCTGCACAATTCTTCACTTTTGCTCGAAAACCACCAAATCGTTCCCGCCCATTAACACCACCCCTATTTCTATTTGTTCCGATCAGCATCAATCCTTAAAATAAAAATAATATACGCACGCACAACTAGACAACAATTATCAAATGGAATAAACGACTCTCTAATTTCTGTTGCTAACACATTAACCCTAAATGAATACGGGGAATCATTTGATTCCTTACTAGCCCTCCATCCTAAGTTGACATTGTAAACCTTCGGGGATTCCAAAACAATTTGTCGCAACATAAATGTTATTTAAGACTAATAACCGAGTAATAGCTAATATAAGAGCAATGCACTCAGCTTCCACAAGTTGTGAGGTCATGCCAGTTTTTTTTTTTTTTTTTTTTTTGCACGAGTTTTTCATGCAATATTCCCGGTGGTCTTATATGATCAACAAATATAATCTGTCAATGGCAATAAACAAGGAGCAGGCATTAGAAGACTAACTGCAGTTGAAGCAATTAAAAGGGAAGAAAGTGAAGTCATTAAGTGCAAGGATAGCTGAGTGGGAAAATGAGAAAATTTTCACATTAACATCCCACAGTGGGACTTTCAAACAAAGAAAATGGATATGCAAACGCTCAACTTTGGGAGTTTGCTCATCCGGGTTCAGATTGATCGGGGCGTCTCAAGCAGAGATGACGGATCTAACGGGGATGGTTGTCCCACTTTAGGTCGAGCCTCGGATCTACTGCATGTCTCATACTGAGACACTCAGTTTTGTCTGAGCTGACAATGACTAGGTTCATCCAGTGACTTTAACCTCATCTTATACAAATTCAATTAATTAATTTGAACTCCAAAATCATACCTTCTCTATATTTTATACCGTATATTAATGTGCTGAGTTTAACCTAGAGTACTGCATGTCTCATACTGAGACACTCAGTTTTGTCTGAGCTGACAATGACTAGGTTCATCCAGTGACTTTAACCTCATCTTATATAAATTCAATTAATTAATTTGAACTCCAAAATCATACCTTCTCTATATTTTACACGCATAATTTCTGACTAATGGCTCAACCGTATATTAATGTGCTGAGTTTAACCTAGAGGAAGCTTTATCTTTAATGCAGAAATTTTGTAATATGTTATTCGGCTAAGAGTGTAGAGCGCCGACTACATGGTTTGGTGAGTATCAGTTATTAAACGGGAATTTATGAAAACTTTTGTACTGATACTGATAATCCGAATAACTGTAATGCAGCTGAGTTGTTTTGCCGATATCAAATTTATAAAAAAACCAAGTAGCAGATTATATAGCTTTAGTTCGGGTTGTCAATCGATATCGACTTAGAGGTGAAACCAACGCTAAAGTTGTATGTGAGATCAAGAGGAATTGAGAAGATGTAGAAAAATTCAAGTTTTGCTTACGAAGCTGGATCATTGCATAATCCTTAAGGAAGTTTTAATAATCCTTATGGGGTATTGAAAAGTACACATGCTTCTTAAGCAAAATGACGATGGAGCACAATTAAATTAAATTAATTTACTTTAGATTAGAACTGATTAATTTAAATAAAATACTCTTTTTGTATTCTAATGGTAGGCCTCGGACAATTCAAAAGATGAATTCTTAGATTTATAGACTTATTTTATCTTAACTTTTGATGGGAAATTGGGGAAGAAGTGTAAATCCCGTAGAATAGTTTTGGGCTGAAGTGATTTTTTTCTCCACGATGGCATGGCATATGGTAGCAAACTATAACTGCTAGATTTTACTATTTCTGGCTTTTTGCCTAGTGCCTGCCTTGTAGTGAGTTGTATGGGTCTTACTAGGGCTTGTCGGTGGAATTCCATTTTACTGAGATCGTACATTGTGTTCCATATTAGGTACCATTTTCTGAAGGTCGTGATTGCCATTTTAATAGAATCTTTTTTTTTTGAAGCATTCTAATAGAATCTGTGCTTGGCCATGCATAATTAATGATGGATAGTTGTATGGGTTTTAGAGGGAGGAGGAGGGTACCTGTTAATTAAGATTCATGGAAATGGTGGTGCAACATTTCTCACTTTTGCAACAAGAATATGATGACAGAGATATATAAGGACTGACTTTTTCGTCTGACTACTTATATCTCTCAATCATTCTAATGACCTAAACTACGACAAGTCCGTCTTTATTTGTATTTACATTTTCCTTAGACAAGAAATATGTCGTCTCGTTAAATCCTTGACAAGGAACCAGTGACAGAAAATCTTGGCAAAGGGAAAAAGGGTTTAACGTGATAGGTCCAGGGGTACGTTTTTTTCGATACCCATATATAATATCCTTTCTATGTTTTGTGGGTGATTGATGAAAACCAAGTGATATATGATAGTAATATCATTACTTGTGCAGAAAACTGTTGTGATGCAATCCTCGTATTTTTTTTTGACACTTTCCGCGGGCTAGAAGCCCAAAAATAAAGAACTAAACAAAAACAAAAAAATGAAACAAAACAAAAGAAAGCACCAAACTAGTTTCTCCCCTTCTTCTTCCTCTGATAAACTTGTTGCAATTTTTTGGCAGCCGCAAGGATTTCTCTAAAGTCAGTAGTGAACTCATCCCGAAGGATTTCAACCCATGTACTCCCCAGATAAAGCCCAGCTAGATAATGAGATGCCCTATTGGTTTCTTTGTAACAGAAGGAGCGCTTAACAAACCTGTCTTTTAACTTCTTAACTCTCCTCCAAATTTGCATAACATTCCAAGGTGGCTCTGAATGCTGATTGGTAAGCAAATTATAAATAGTCATTGAATCAATAGCAAGATGGACTTTAAACTGATTTTTCTGAATAGCAAGCTGTAAACCCAGTTCAACTCCCTAACTCATGAGCAAGTACAGAGATAATTGGACTTTCACCACTGGCATCACCAATAACCTCAGGTGTATGATCTCTAATTATAGCTCCAAAGCCTCCTGCATAATCAAATTTAGCTCCATCTGTATTAATCATAACTTCATATACATCAGGGTACAACCAAGTGCAGGAGATAAACTCAGGAATGACAAAAATATAATCCACATTCCATCTCATCATGAATCTTCTGGAATTAGGGTTGTCAGATTCCTCTTGAATAGAAGCCATCATCTTGAATCTCACATCTTGGATAATAAGTGAACTGACTTGATCTTGGGAACCATATAGAGCCCTAAACACTCTATTATTCCTTTCTATCCAAATATGATAAACATAGCTATTCAAAGCTAATTTTTTGATCTTAGAAACACAACTATTCCAAATAAAATGAAGAGAACACCATCTAATCTCATCATCCCAATTTGTTGTTGGATCTTTAATAATCCCCATCTTCAGAAGATGACCACTCCATATACCAGCAGAAAAAATGCAGTCATGAAAAATGTGGTTTTCAGTTTCCTCAACATGACCCCAGAGAATGCATGAAGCATCAGTAACAACATCTCAGTTAAAAAGCTTACTTTTAGTTTTTAATATTTTGTGCAGAGTAATCCATGTGATAAAGGAATGTTTGGGAATATGTTTTTTAAACCAAACAAGATTATTTCAAAAAGGGGTAGGGAGATGATCAGAAATAGAAATATAGGTAGCTTTTATTGAAAACTGACCTGTGGTACTGGATTTCCAGTAGATTTGATCCTTCTCCAGAGAATTGAAGTCACTAAGGGAAATCTGTTGAACCACTTCTTGTACTTCCTCTTCCATAAAATCAGGGAAAGACCAATGACCATTAGAGATAAAATCAGCCACTTTAGACTCTTCTGTAACACCAATGGTAGATAAAACATTTGAATCCACCCAATCAATGAGTCTCCCTTTAGAATGCCAATTCTCATATAAGAAATTAGTATCTGCTCCGTCACCTAGAAGAACTCCAATATGATTCTTAGCTGTTTCTTTATGATCTAAAATTCTTCTCCAACACCATGAAGAGTCTTGAAGAATGTACATAGTCCAAAAATCTTTGATTTTAATTAGATTACTCTTAACCAAATGAGTCCAGATAGTTTCCTTACCAGAGACAAGATCCCATATGTGTCTAAGATTAGCTGCTATATTAGTATTCTGAAGATCTTTAATCCCTAATCCACCTTCATCATAGGAATGACAAACATGAATCCAGCCTATAGGATTATAACTTTTCTTTAGCTCTGGTCCAGCCCATAAGAATCTTTTAAACTTAGTATTTAACTCTTTAAGAACTCTCTTAGACAGAATAAAACAAGAAAACCAAAAGAATAACATACCACAACTTTGATAAGAAGAGCTCTCCCAAGATAAGCAAGAGAAATAGACTTCCAGGAATAGATTCTCTCATCCACTCTTTCAAGGAGAGACAGGCAATATCTGTAAGAAATCTTGGTAGATAGAAGTGGAACTCCAAGGTACCTAACTGGCAGCTCTCCCACTGAACAATTCAAAACTTGAACAATTTGCTGCAAGATGGCATCAGGCACAACATAACAGTACAAAGAAGTTTTCTGATTGTTAATCTGTAACCCTGTGCAAACACTGAAATCATCCAAACCTATCTTGAGACTAGAAGCAGCAGTAGAACCTTTGAAGAAAATCAGGACATCATCAGCAAAACAGAGATGGATTAACTTAGTTAATTTACAACTTGGATGAAAACCAAAATTCTGAATTTGAACTCGATGAAGAAGAGTAGTACTCAGGATTTCCATAACTAACACAAATAAGTAAGGAGAAATAGGGAAGCCTTGCCTCAATCCTCTCTTGGACCCAAAGAAACCATAAGGAAATTCAATTAATGAAAACTTCAGGAAAACCAAGTTGATGTAGCATAAATAGAATAGCCACCCATTTAACTGGATCATAAGCCTTTCTTAAATCAATATTAAGGGAGCATCTAGGAGTACCTTTTGATCTATGATAATTTCTTACCAGTTCATGAGCCACCATAATGTTGTCTTGAATAGATCTCCCTGATTTAAAAGCAAACTGGTTTTGGCTAATAATCGCTCCCAAAATTTTCTTCATTCTCAAAGATAAGATCTTAGTAATACACTTATAGATGACATTACAGCAAGATACGGGTCTGAAATCAGAAATAATAGAAGAATTTTTCTTTTTAGCAATCAAAGTAATTAATGAAAGTACAGTTAATTTTTTTAATAGTTTAGATTTATGGAAGAAATTTTGTACAACAACAACAAATTCATCCCCCACAATGGCCCAACTGGTTTTAATGAAGTGACTAGAGAACCCATCAGGGCCAGGGGCCTTACTAGAACCAATAGAATGCAGAGCAGCAACAACCTCTTCTATAGTCACAGGCTTTATAAGGTCTGCAACATCATATTGTTGAATGAAAGCATCAATTCTAAATCTAGATAAAGAAGTAGAGTTGTCCTCTTCATTAAGATCACTACCAAACAAATCAGAGTAATAGGTAACACATTCCTTAGCAATATCCTGATCCTCTTATAACTTAACATTCTCACTATTATAAAAAGATAAAATATTATTCTTTGATCTTCTTACTTTGAGAGAATTATGAAAAAAGAAGTATTGCAATCACCTAAGTCCGGCCATTTAATCCTAGACTGTTGTTTAACAACAAATTCTTCATATTTAGCTAGCTTAATATATTCAGCAACATACTGTCTTTCTCTTCTAGCCAGATCAGAATCTAAAGGATGAGATTGAAGCAAAAGTTGGGAAGTATCCGTTTTGTCTTTATCTTGAAGCACTTGCTCAGACATATTCTTAAATCTTGCTTTCTTCCAATGAATGATAACATGCTTGACATTTTTTAGTTTAGTAATAAAAACTATCATTGGGTTGCCGCTAGCATTTATGTTCCATCCAACTCTCACCACACTCATAAAATATTTTTCTTCAGACAGAAAGTTATAGATTCTAAATGGTGGAGGGCCATGCTTTCTTTGTTCAAATATAGAAACAACACAAGGAGAGTGGTCAGAGAAACCTGGACAAGAAATCAGCCTTAGATAACTGAAATTGTTGAATCCATTCCAAATTAACCATACCCATGTCCAACTTGATAGTGACTGAGAGAGATGAATACATATTGAGAAATCTTGATAGTGAATAGGCATAACAGGAGAGTCACCCAATTTATCAGAAGGATATAGTAAAGAGTTGAAATCACCCAAAAGGACCCAAGGCCTGGTTGAATCCCAAAGAGAGTTTCTAGTAATATAGTAATTACCCCATAGACAAAAGTAACAATAAATTTTACCATAGGATAAAAAACAACTTCCAAGAATATAGCCTGAGGAGAAGAACTGTGTAAGGTGACTTGAAGCAATCTAGGATCCCAAGCAATCCAGATTCTACCAAAATTATTAATGCTATCATTATCTAAATAACTCCAGGAGGGGTTAATGTTATTCCTTATTCTCAACTTATCAGAAGGATGCACATGGGTTTCAACAATACCAATCATGGATAATTTATTCATCTTTATTAAATTTTTAACTTCTAACTGCTTAAGAGGATCATTAAGAGCTCTAATGTTCCAACATCCAATGTTGAACATCATATAATATTAGTAGGAAGGGTGATAAAACCTCTAGCAGATTTCTTTAAATCTGCAGACTTTGGTAAAAGAGTACCAGCAGGATGGGAAGTATTACCTTTCTTTTGGAAATGAGCCCTTGAGCCTGAACCAGAACTAGATGAGGACTGTTCTTTAGACTTCATTTGAGCTGCTTGCACTAAGGCTTGAAAATTTTCTTTATTGTTTGCAGGTGCCGACTCAGAAGGATTTTCCATAAACTGATCAAGAATCATAAAAGAATTTGAGTTTAATTGATTCTCATTGTATCAGTAGGAATCACTTCACTAGGAGTAGCAATAGGATTAACCAATTCATGATTCCCCTTTCTTGATTTTGAAATCCACCCCTGCTTCATCCGCTGAAGTAATAATCTTCTTAGGAACCCATTTTTGTACCAATTTCTGAACATGTTTCTCTTGCTTGGGATAGTGAGAAAGAACATGTCCAAAAACAACAAATTCACTACACTTTGGAGGTTTCCAAGAGTACTCAACCTTAATTTCAACAGTATCCTTTCCTCAAAGAGTAAAAGTAAATGAATCAGGAAATTCACACTCTACACTCACTTCTACACAAATTCCGGCATAGCTCATTCTAGTTTTGTTTAATGTTTGAGTATCCATCATAAGAGGTTTACCCAAAAAACTTGCAATCATACTCAATCCCTTATTATTCCACATGAATAATGGAACGTTTCTAAAATTAATCCACAATGGGAGGGACTTCAACTCAGCAATTTCTTGCTCAACCTTCTTAGACCAAGGCTAGACAATAAACAATCTATTGGAGATAAACATTGCCCCCAATTCTAAAGCCTTAACTCTATCTTCAGGCAATTGGAAATCAAAAATAAACATGCTCTCTCCATGGTAGTCATTTGAATATTACCTTTGGGTTTCCAGGCACGATGAACAGTATTGCGAATCCAATTGAAAAGTAACCTTCTTCCTACAAAAGCACCAATTACCTTATCTTCACATTGACGAATATCCTCTTCAAATACCTCATAAAGAATATCCATTGTTTTCTTTCCATCAAATACTGGATACGAATAGAATTCCATATCTGCATAAGACATCTCTTCCTTTTTCTTATCAAACAAAGATGACCAATGTCCTCGAGATGCTACTGAACCAGAGGAAGGAAATTGTTCAAGTCCAGGAGGAATAAATGGATCTACGCCAGAAGAATTCAAAGTAGGAATACCCTCCATGAGAGAAACCTATAGCGGTTTGGAGGGAGCCACTAGAGGTGGAATCACCTGAGAAGATGATGGCATCTCATCATAGGAGATGCAGGAAACCCTAACTCAATCGCCTGGAAATCTCCTTTGACTAAAGTCAGCGCTCGACGACCCGATATTTCTTTTAGACTTTTTTGTGAATTAGATGATGCAATCCTTGTATCTTTTTGTTGATTCTGGAATTGGTATGTCTGGAGATACCTTCGTGTTTCATTTCTTTGATTCAACATGTTGTTCAGCAATATCAAGGCGATTTTCAAGTCTTCAACATTTGACATATATAGCTAGTGTAGTTATCGTTGTCTCGCTAAAACCTTATCGAACAACAAAGACTAACGGGAACAACTAATCTCGTCCGAAGAGAAGAAAAAAGTACAACACACCTTCACATTACGAAATAAAGTATGCCGACATCGTATTTTCAGATCCTCTCTAATGTCTAAATTGAAAACACCGTGCTCTTGGTTTCAGTATTACTGATTTAGTGGATTTAGTTGGCCTTTTTTGGCTTCAATATTCCCTTAGCATATCAAGTTAGTGTTTGAACCTTTCAGTCAGGGGAAGATAGTTGTGACCATTCTCTATATTTTTTTTGGGAACATTATCTATATATCCCTAGTATGAGACCTATTAAAAAATACCCTTTCCAACTTAAATTATACTCCTAAGCTTAATACATTACTAAAATACCCTTTTTTGTTAACGTATATACAAAACCACTAACCACTATTCAAAAAAAAAAAAGACTACCTCTACTGCCCACCACCACTGTCCACCGCCAACCACCACCACCACTATCCACCGCCGCCCACTACCACCAACCACCACCACCACTATCCACCGCGGACCACCACCACAAACCACCACCGACGACGACCACCACCAACCACCATCACCGACGACCACCACCGCCAACCACCACTGTCCACCACCGCCAACCAACAACCACCACCACAGACGACCACCACCGCCAACCACCACCATTGTCCACCACCGCTATCCATCAACACCACCGCCGCTAACCAACACCACAAATGTCCACCGCCACCGCCCCCAGACACACCGCCGCCGCCAATAACAGCCACCCACCGCCGCTAACCACCACTATCGTCAACCACCATCACCGCCGCCGACGACCACCACTACCATGTGGAGTCAACTTACTGAAGTTGTGTCCATATCGGAGCCAAAAATGGAGGCAACTAGCTCAAGTTGTTTCCAATAAATAGTGTCCACACCGGAGGCAACTAGCTCAAGTTGTCTCCAAAAGCGGAGGCAACTAGCTCAAGTTTTCTCCAATAAATAGTGTACAGGAACAAGTTGCAAAACAAAATGGAGCCAGCTAACTCAAGTTGTCTCCGAATCTGAGGCAACTAGCTCAAGTTGTCTTCAAAAGTGAAGGCAACTAGCACAAAGTTGTCTTCAAAATTGAAAGAAACTAGCCCAAGTTGTCTCCAGATATGGAGGTAACTAGCACAAGTTGTCTTCATATATGGAGGAAACTATCACAAGTTGTCTCCAAAAAATAAAAATTGTACACAAAAAAGTGAACCTAGTGTGAGTCGAACACACATCTTCTGACATATAATAAGTTGTGCTACCATTGCACCACAGATTCGTCAATACAAAGTAACATATCAAAATCACATACCAGCACCTTCCACTTCATATCTCTTTTCAGTGCACAACCAACAATTCGAACCACCACCAGATAGTATCACATCCTCCATCTCTGATACTGCAACAGCTTCATGACCACAACTCTACCTGCAACGGGTTCATGACCACAACCATTTATGTACACTTGCAACATGATCCAACAACTTCAGTCATTTCCATGCCCTTACTCAAACACCATCAACAACACACAAGCAGCAACAACTCCTTGTTCTGCTCTTCACTGACTAGATACATATTCAGTTCCTGCTCAAACTTCCTAAGCATTCATCTATTCTCTCGACTTCAAAGCATAAGCATCAGCAGCACAACCATCTTCTTCATTGTCTTCTTATATTATGCCTTCTAATCTCCATGGCATCATCGATTCCAGTCAACATCAACGCAACACAAAAAATCCATCCATCAGCCCATATGTAACTGTACTAGCCAGCACTCTCATCTCCAAAGTTGTGCCCGTATATGGAGGTAACTGGCATTCTCAAACCCAAACCATGATTTCAATTGCACTACTAGTACTTTCGACTCCATTCTGCAGATTCAACTGCAACATCCACAAGGACTATACATGAATAACATTCACAACTTCACTTCCCCATTCTTACTTTTAACCTGTTTGACCATTGTTCATGCTCCCACATAACCCTTTCTCTTACAGCCTCTTCTTTGTTACACTCCATTGTTCACGCTGATAACAATGAAGAATCAACCACCAAAACAATCAAACAACACACTAATGAGAACCCAAGTTCCCAGCACATCCACGATACCAAACATTCTCCAATACAAGCCATATGTACACAACAATAGTAAATAGAAGCCAATAATCAACCATGGCCGCGACACAGTCAATACACATCTATATATTCCTTCCTGCCAATCAATTCAACTCGAGAACAATTAATACAAGCCTTCTATTGTATCTCTTCTTCTTCATGTTGTTGTTGCATGTAGAGAAATGTGAGATAGAGAAATTGCTGCAGCCTTGAACACCATTTTCCCTCATTCAAACCATATATGATTCTCTGTGAGTCTCAATCTCGCAACCGTAGCAGCAACATCTCATTCCTTCATTTGTTTTGTGATCCCAAAAATCACCCAGAACACCACTAACTCGAACTCAAAACCAAATCAACACCCATTTGGCCACCAAACACCGCCAGCAACTGCCATCTCATAACTGAGCCCTATACATCCACCACAAAAATCCATTTAACCTTATTTAAATCCGCTACCTGAGAACGACACTTGATTTTTGTCTTGAAACTCCACCTCATGATTTGAATCTTACCTTTGTAATGTAAAAATCACCAATACACAATCGATTTTTATCGATCCATGAAGAATCCATCTCCGTTTGATAAATCTATGCAACAAAGATCGAAAATTTTCAGAAATTGAAACTTTAAACTCTAAATTGTTGAATCTGAAAAATTAGTTTCTTGTTTGATTTTTAATTTCAAATCTCTAAATCATACCTTAGTTTCCATTTTTATCTGGAAAAGGAAGTTGTTGTTGAAACGATGGTGGTCGTCATCGTAAAGGTGGTGGTGGTGTTGATTTCTCGCTGAAGATTGTTTTCTCGTTGATTCCTCACCAGATCTAAGTTTTGAAGACTATTTTCTCGTTGATTCGCAGATTAGTTTTGTATCTAAATCAAAATCGATTGTTTAAGAGTTGGGTGTGGTGCTATAGGTGGTGGTTTAGGTAGTGGCGGAGCTGATAATGGCAGCGATGAAGATCGTGGTGGCGGAGGCGAAGATGGTGCTGGTGGTGCAACGATGAAGATGTGCCGGTTACTTCTATTGATTTTTCTCTGAGTGAGATATAAAGAAGAAGTCTGAATATAAGATACAAAGGTTAAAAGAGGGATTAGGTGAATTATTTTTTTGTTTATAATTTCAATTATGCCATTAGGGGTATTTGTAAAGACTCTTAAGGGTATTTGTGATAGACCCATGGATAGTAAGGGTGTTTATAACATTCCCACATTTTTTATTGTTCAGAATTTGGCTGAGTTTCAAACTCGGGCAACACGGACGATTTTACCACTGGATCTACTTGGTCATTTCGCTGTTAATATCTGATTTGCACCATCATATTAACCACTGGATCTGCTTGGTTGCAGCATCTTATTGGAGGCATCTCACTTAAGGGCATCAATTATTTTAGCTGTCCAGTCTCAACCGATTCTGACTGTGTCGGGTCTTACTATCATGGGTTAAAATGTCCAACACTCCGACGACTCAAACAGTCGGGGACATTATTTTTTTTTTTTTTTTTGAAGCACAGTCAGGGACATGGCCGTACATGATTAGTTCATAGTGGAATTTCACAGAAATTATCGGGAAAAAAAGTTCCAACAAGAACCCAACTGATTTGAGTACCCAAAGCCATTAGCAGAACCACCATCATCACAACTTCTCAAGCAATTACCAGAACCACCACTTGAAATAGATACAAATACAAATTAATACAAAGGAGAGATGCTACGATAGAGATCAATGGACTTTTTTAATCATTTGATTGTGCCGAGAGTACTTAATGATGGCTTACATTAGCTGATAACAAACACCACGAACAAATTACACCTGGTAAATCTCAGTTCCAAAATTAGGTACCTGCAATTTCATGTTTGAAAATTCTGAACCCTTCGGTTTTCTTCACAAATCACAACAAGAAAAAATATCCTCGTTTCTCTGCGCCATATCTGGAATGACAGGATAGTAGTGCGAAACAAAACAACCAACCAACTGGCTTTTCAGAAATATAGTTACTTCCATAAGGGTTCTCATTATTCGTGCCTAGTTTCTCATTTTGAATACCAATACTTTCCTCTGTCCAACCATTCAGTTGCTTCTTTTCCCATTACTTCATTTTCATGTCAAGGGTTCACCTTTAGGTGAAATATGAAACCAGCAAGGGACTCTCATTTTCAGATAAACTAACCTTTTATCAGCAAGAACTTGTATCTGCAGCATTATCTGGTAATGGTGATGAATCAGAATGAGTTTCTTTCCTCTGCATTTGCTTCTTCAGCTTTTTGCATTCTATAAATCCTGGCGCTTGAAAGTAGTTTGATCTTTGTGGGATAAGTGAGTTCCGTAATGTGACATCAATGCCATCATAAGTCCAAACTCCTAAACGGGCTTCCCCTTTTAGTCCCACAGCAAACCAACCAACACCAGAAGCTGAGACGTCTATGGAGCTTACATCCCAACTGTTGCCCGACACATGAAATTCCCTTCGCACCCAGGTTCCAAGTTCCTTGACTCTTTCCTTATCGATAGGTGGCTACAAAGATAAATGAATAACAAGGGTCAGACTCAACAACCTTTGAACATTGATTATTTTTGTGTTCATGAAAAAGTTTTTGTGATTTTAAAGACAAAATGATACCTGTAACCGACTACCAAAATGGTGTTGGAGCATAGTCTCAACATGCTTTAGTTTTCCCATATGCAAAGGAAGGAGGGGAGAAGCCCAGACAGTAACGTAAACTGTATCGAGAGATGTTTCTTCTACAGTCAGTCTCATTAGGCCAGCAATATGAACAGTATAACCAGCCTGCCAATTTGTCATAATCATACTAACATCAGACACAGTATCGAGATATTGAAAGGACCATGAAATTAGGTTAGGCCCGACCATTATCAGATATTATAGCATGTGCACAGGTTTACACTGACCCTAATCATCTCATCCACCTTTGCTGAATCTGTAATAACACACAAAACCTATATGATGCCCTTCTTAATTCTTGTCAGGCTATCACTAACAGCAAGAAACCCGTGTGCTAAACAACACAAAGAGTTTGAAAAGTGATAAAGAAGTTCCTTATTTCCCACAATAGTATCTTAGACATAGGATTTTCTCCAATCTAACAAAATACTCGAAACATTTAAAACAGACATGAGAGGAAAAGGGTCGTATTCGACAGGATAAAGGTAGGACAATAAACTATCAGTTAACTTCAAGGCTCTCAAAGTTGGGGTAACTATTGCCTACATATATGTTCTACACTTAGATTCAACAATAAACATTTCATTCCGTTGAATGAATAAAAAATGGAAATTCTGTTTTTGCAATTATTGCTAAGCTGCGCAGTAACAAAACGTGCTATAAACTCCCTGAAATATCACTAACCAAATTGCCAAATCCATAAAAATCTTTCAAGACAACAAACTACCATTTCAGTAAACTAATGTTGGATTTACAAGTCTAATGCAGTAGGTGTACAAAGTATCATACTCTTATAAACAGAATTGCATAACTCGCATAAAACTCAACATATCGACTCAATATAATAATCTACTAACCTTGATTCTGTAAGTTCTTGGTTTCAACTGCTTCCTTATCTGCACCAATTTCTGTTCTTCCCACGTCAATCTTGTCGTAATCTGGTGAGGATGCAAAAGCCCCGGAGTATCAAACAATTTCGCTTCACCAGGAAGAACACCCTCAACCCTCATAATCCCCAAAGTAGTCCCAGGCACAGGAGCTTCAGTTAATTTAGTAGCTTCCCCACCACTAGCATGTCTACTTATTGAATTAATCAACGTAGATTTCCCTGAATTCTGTGCTCCAACAGCCCAAACATTTCCTCTAGCACCAGCCAACTTACAAACATCATCCACAAGATGTTTCAAACCCCAACCTCTAACTGCGCTAATCAAATGAACATTAGCAACATTATTAGCTCCTCCTTCGCGTGCTCGCGTACGAACCCAATCCTCCAACCTCGTAGGCGATACACAAGGTGGAAGTAGATCAATTTTCGTCACTACAAGAACAACTCTAGGTACATTCCCCGATTTCCCTTGTTTCCAATCTACTGAATTCTCATCAATATCCGAAACCAATCTTGCAATTTTCCTAGGAAAAGACCCATCGAAATCAACAGCATCAACAACCATTAAAACAACCGACTGTGCCCCACTTGTCGAAACCAATTTCCTACCAATTGTATGATCAAAATCAAAATCCGGTAACAACTTCTCCACCGTAGCATCGTTCACTCTCCTGCGATAACGTAACGAATGACATCTAGCACAAACACCTGGTTTCGAACTAAATTCAGTAGCTCCTGGGAGTTTTACTTTTTGTTCTCCAGGGATCAAGGTTGCCCATTTTAATAGAATCTGAAATCTCACTTTCATCAACTAAGGGTTCTCTATTTAACTTCATTTCATAATCTGGGTTCTTTTTAAGGGTTTCAGGAAGTACCCTGGTAATTTTGGGTCTAATCCTTGCATATGAACACCACAACCAGGGCAAACAAGATGATTTTGAGATGTATTCACATCGAAATTTCCTTCTCTTATGAATTTTAAACATGTTTGTGATTCAGAAGTGAAAAATCTTGGAAGATTTGAAGGAGATTGGTGTGGGTATTGGTTATAAGTGGTTGAATTGAATTTGGAAAGTAAGTGAGAGTTTAAAGATTGAAACTTGCTTACCTGTGAAGAGGAAGTGATGAAGGCGAGGCGAAACCCATGCTTGAATTTGAAAGGGGAGAGCTTTCGAGCTAACATTTCTGGGTTTTGATTTTTTATCTCTCGGAGGTGATCAAAGGGTTTAGTTAGGGGTTTAGGTTTTACAGGGGATGGTTAATTGGAATTTTAGGAGGAGAGGTATGAAGCGGGCCTATTTTGTCTTTTCGTGCCTTTTCGGGCCTGTTTGGCGCATTCGGGCCAATGTGGTACAACTAGTACACACAAACCGCCGCAAAGAAAGTACTAATACAGTACAACCAAAACATGCCATTTATGCTTTTAAAAGTGCCATTTTTGAAAATTTAACCAGGTAAAGTCCAACCAACCTATTACCGAACATAGTAAAATCTCCCAAATTCTTTTGTCATAATTGAAATAATTTTTGGAAATTTATTGGCCAACACTGACATATATACACATCCATGCAATGCTCTAACTAAACTCAAACTCGTTTTGTCAGCAACTATGGTGATGATAGTGAAGAACAAGAAAGAAAGAAAACCAAGTCAAGGTAGGAAAAAGATCCCAATACAAAAGATCGAAAGCGAATCAAACAGACAAGTCACTTTTTCAAAACGTCGCAATGGTTTATTTAAAAAAGCATGTGAGCTCTGTGTATTTTGTGGTGCTGAGGTTGCTGTATTGTTTTCTCTCCGGCCGGAAAAGCATACTCTTTCGGTAACCCACATGTCGATTCCACCATAAGTCGATTCCTAAACTCACAAGGGAATAGTCATGTTAATAATCTCCAACTGGCGGTTCGACCAGCTGATATTCATCGACATCGATTTTCAGCGCATGAGCAACAGCAAGAACAGTATATGAAGGTAGCTCATCACCTAGATGTTGAGAGAAAGAGAGGAGCATTGGTTGAGAAATTGAAGAGGCTTAATACTACAACAACTACTAGTAACGATAGTAATAAGTTTTGGTGGGAAATACCCATTGATGGGTTGAGTTTGAATGAATTAGAACAAATGAAATCAGCTATGGAAGAATTGAAGAAAACTGTGGCTAAGAGAATCGAGGAGTTGGTGATAAATGGAGCTGCTTCATCTTCTTCTCCAGGGATGATGCCTACACCGTACTTGAACGTGAAACCAATCGGTATGAATTCGTATGCTGCTGGTGATAATGGCCAAACAGCAAAATATAGTACTGCTGCTAGTACTACAACTGCTATTGTCCCTTTTGATAATTATAATCACTGATTTTATAGGTTTATCTTTTCTTTTTTTCGATTTAGACTGTTTACACTGTTATGCAATTGAAAATTCAAGTTATAAATAAAAAAATCTCTATGTTTGTTTCATGCACTTCTTTTTTATGATGAGAAGGCAAGAAGCGTGATTCCTATAGAACAGTTTTGAGCTGAAGTTATTTTTTGTCCTTGATGGCATATGGTAGCATGCCTTCTCGTAGTGAGTTGTAAGGTCTAACCATGGTTTGCCGGTGGAGCTCCATTTTCTTAAGATCATACATGTGCATACTATTGGAAAAAATGAGTTTTATTGTTCCGGTTTTGTAGTCTTGGTGGGAATGGAACTTAGGATCTTTGAGTCTCTAAGGGCACTTGTTCATTTTCTTATGAGTGAATGAAATATGACCTTTAGTTCTACATAGGGTATAACTAAAGAGGAGCTCCACTATTAACTATTATATTATGGATAGTTAGACAAACAATGTGGGTGGAACGGGTGGGACAAACAAGATTTGTTTCCGCTAAGGATTGAGTTTTGGACTCGGGCTCATTCTTGCGCCGTGGACATAGGTTAACCAAGACTTACCTTTTTGGACAAAATTTTTTGGAAATATTTCTTTAAATATTTTAAACATCAAATTAAATTTTGTCTTGAATGTGGGGGCGTGTGACATGGAAGATTTTATATTCTTACCAAAAATATTTCATAACGTTTTTATGTGCATAAATGACGACATTATTTCTTATCGCTTTTTGACTATTTTATGAATGATTTATGTCGACATCATGCAACATAATTTCGCACATTAATGTGCATTGATTTCACCTCTCTCATTTCTACCTATAAAATGGACTAAAATTCTTCATTTCAAGATGTGTCCAGAAGAGGTACTATCCCTCTTCTTTTCGTCTCTCTCCCTCTGTGTGGTTTTTACATTCTGTGCCTTGTTGTTAAGTTCGTAAGAGTGGGCAAGTTATGTAGTGCTTATACTACTTGCAACGGGCAGTTTTATCCTGGATACGACTTCACCACGGGGTATAGGCATCGCTCATTCTTGAGGTGTACCGGTGAACTATCGTGTTAAGGACAGCGTGTTGAACACGTGACTCTGACCTTTGTTTGCTGATTCCAATGAGTGTTTATTTAAGCATTTCAGAAATTTATTTCTAACATATTCTTTGAGTATTTTATTGTTACAGTTGCAACAATCTTAACACGATAGTCTTTTCTATCTGTAACAATAGGTAAGAACGATGTTGATGGGTCTGCAAAATTTTCTGGGGAGCTCATTCGGTTTGTCAATCCGATCACTTTCATTATAAAGGAGATAAGTATCAATAAATTTTGTTTATTTGATCGTTCCTTGTCTTTAATTATAGCACCCAACAATCATGGATGTTATTTGTGGAGTGAAAAGCAAAAAATGAATTTTTGGGTCAGCTGTAGAGTTTCGAGTGTATCTCTTAACCTAGAAAGAATTTTGATAAACCCTTTTGGCATAATGTAGTAGACATCTTGATAGTTACCCACGTTAAATGTCAGAATTTTTGGAGTTGTAAAAGTAGTTTTTCGATATTTTACAAAACAGAGAAATGTTCCTGAAAAATTCTGACGAGCAGAAATTTGTTGTTGACAATATTAGTTTTTATGAGGTAACCATGAGTTTTTTGAAATGGTGGTTCAAACGAAGTTTGTATATCCAGATGTTATCTTCAAAATTCATATTATACTTTCTGATTCAGAATTGTGTTTTGTGAATAAAGGTGCCATCTACAAGGGACATGGCTAATAGGCGCATGTGGCTGAAAATAAATCTTCCAAAGATGGCAAAGGTGAGAACGTCAAATGTAACACTATGCATAGCTCTTGTAAGAAAGGTATGTTTCGTAGACCTAAATCTAGCATTAATTTAATTAAGGGTGATTGTTTTGTTTGTAAAATTCCTGGTCAAATGACAGTAATTGTAGACAACGTAAAACCTTAATTAGTAGAAAGTTAATGCTAATTTAGTTGAAAACAAACTAGTACGAGTCCAGTGGCATGATGTCGGAAGTTATTTTAATAACCAATATCAGATATGATGGGTGGAC
This sequence comes from Papaver somniferum, assembly GCF_003573695.1. NCBI lineage: Eukaryota > Viridiplantae > Streptophyta > Magnoliopsida > Ranunculales > Papaveraceae > Papaver > Papaver somniferum. The sequence continues at coordinate 1,124,469 of NW_020627707.1, read as the reverse complement.
TTTGGAGCCACTAAGCATGTTTGTTGAAACAGAGACCTGTTCACCTCCTATTAGAGGATAGGGGATATCGAGAAACTCTATATGAGTAACTCATATGCGACAGAGGTTGCATAAAAGGGAAAGGTCGAGAAGAAGCTCATATCTGTAATATTCTCACATTGAATAAAGTTTTCATGTTCCGGGCATATGCAAGAATCTTGTATCCTATTCTGTTGTAGATGGTAAAAGATCGAAGATCTTAATTAAATTTGGAAAACTTGTTATAACTAAGGGAAATGATATTTTCAGGCATCGGTTATTTGACTTAGGATTTTTATAAGCTTAAAGGAAAATTGATGAAGTAAACTTTTTTAATTTTTTGTGTGTGTTTGAATGTTTTGCATTGTAGACTTAGATAAATTATAAGTCAATGCATAAACTAGCTAATGTAGGCTACATAACCAAATTGAGTTTGGAAAAAGAACACAAATGTGAAATTTGCATAGAATCAAAATATGCTAGAAAAACCATTTTAGCAAAAATGTTCATAGAAATTCTAAACCCTTAGAATTAATTCACTCGGACTTAGTGGACTTGAAATCCGTACAAACTAGAGGTGGTAAGAAATTGTTTGTTACTTTTATAGACGACTGTACGAGGTATTGTCATTTATATTTGCTTAGAGGTAAGGATGATGCTTTAGAAGCCTTTAAGATATATAAACTAGAAGTTGAAAACCATTAAATGATACCATTAAAACAGTTAGGTTTGACCATGGTGGTAAGTATAAAATTCTTAAAGGAGTTTTTGTATATAAACTTGCTTAATACACGAAGTTACCCATGCTTATTTCACCTCGGTCTAATGGTGTAGCTGAACGTAAGAACCGTACCGTTAAGGAGATGATGAATACCATGTTAATTAGTTCAGGATTACCTTCGAAATTGTGGGGGGAAGTTGTCCTCTCATCCTGCTATATCCTGAATCGAATACCCTTTAAAGGATCAGATAAAACTCCATATGAATTTTGGAAAGGTAGACAACCTTCTTTTGCATACTTCAAAGTGTGGGGATGTTTGGCTAAGGTTTCCATCCCTAAACCTAAAACAACCAAGATAGGACCCAAAACTGTTGACTGCGCCTTCATAGGGTATCCTGAGCACACTACTGCATATAAATTTAAGGTTGTGAGTTCTGAAATTTCTGAATTTGGTGTGAATACTTTTATGAAGTCTAGGGATGATGTGTTTTTCAACATGTTTTTGATGAAACCTGTCTCTTCTTTAGATGTGTTGTTGATCCCCTAGATGTCTTTGCAACTAGTCAGAATTTACCTTTAAAGAAAGATGGAGTAGAGTTGATCCTAGGAGAAGTAAAAGGATTATAACTGGGACTTCTTATAAATTTGGCTTCATAATACGCCTAACATAGTCTGAGCTCCAGACTCGGAAAGAATCCATAACATTTACTAATTTAAAACCCCATTCTGGTAAGAAGCTTCATTTAGTGAAATGGACTCAGTCCGTCAGAACCAGACTTGGGAGCTTGCTAGTTTACCTCCATGGAATAAGACCATAGAGTGTAAATGAGTCTTTAGGAGGAAACGTAAGGTAGATGAAACTGTGGAAATTATAAATCTAGGTTAGTAGCTAAAGGCTATAAACTAAAAGAAGGTGTAGATTTTCTTGATTCTTATTCACTTGTGACGTGAATTACTTCCGTTGAGATGCTAATTGCTTTTGCTGCCTTAAACATCTTATAGATACATCAGGTGGATGTTAAGACAGATTTTCAAAAAACCGTGTATTAGATAAAAAAATCTACTAAGACCAACCTGAGGACTTTGTGGTGAAAGGTTTTGAATACAAAGTGTAACCTGAATAAAATTTTGTATTGTTTTAAATAAGCACATAAACAAGGACATGAAAAATTTGATCATGTGATAAAGAGTAGTGGATTTAAGTTAATGAATCTGACAAGTGTATTTACAAGTAACTTGTTTAGGATGCTTGTGTGATTGTATGCTTGTATGTTTGCGATATGCTTATACTTGATACAAACATAGATGTGATTAATTCCACTAAAAGCATGCGCTGAATGAGAAAGTTGACTGGAAAGATTTAGGCCCTTTTGATGTAATCTTAGGGATGAGGATTAGAAGATAATCAAACTTTCATAGTCATTCTAATTATGTTGAATTTGTGCTTGTACTCCATACGATTCTTCTTGTAGACTCGAGAAAAATAAGGGTAATGGAGTATCTTAATTTGAATACTCAAGAGTCATAGGATGTCTGATGGATTTAATGAACTGTAAGAGTCCAGACATTGCCTATATTGTGAGTAAGTTAAGTAGATATACTTTTAGTCCAGAGCAAGAGCATTAGGATGCACTTAGTAGAGTATTATGATACATAAAATTGTCTATTACCTTTTGTTTGATTTATGAAAGGTATCTTGTTGTCCTTAATGGATTTTGTGATGGAAAATGGATAGCTGACTCAGAGGAGTCTAGGTCTACGAGTGGATGTATTTTCACTCTAGCATGAGGGTTTGTTTTGAAAGATTTCCAAACAGACATACATTTCTCAATTCATTATGAAATCTGAGAGTATTGCGTTAGATAAAGCATGAGAGGGGGTCGAGCGCCTGAGATACTTTTTAGAAGATATTCCTCTCTGGCATAGGCCTGTGCCAGCTATATCTGTACACTTTGTTAGCCTAGCTGTAATAGCTAAAGCTAAAAACTAACTAATCTCATTCGGCGTTATTTCCACTGATTGGATAGAGTCCAAGGAGAATATCGCGTAACCTTTGACGAAAGGTTTGTTCAAGAAGATAGTTAGAATTGCATCGAAGGGGATGAGGCTTAAGCTCATTAAATAAACTTGTCATGAAGGATACTCAACCTTGCTGACTAGAGATCCCAAGATCAAGGTTTTGAATGAGGCAACTGATTTGTGGCGGTTCAAGGTAAACACTATCAGAGAATTTCACTCTCTGCCCTTTCCCTATGGTGTAGACGCGATAGTGTGACTGCATGTGAAGGATGACTTTTAACTAAGTCTTAATGAGTTCTATAATTTCAATTTAAGATTGAAGTGGGGTGTAGCAGTAAACACTCTTTATGGAACTCACCTATCTGAATGTGGAAGTGGGTCGCTTCCTATGAGAATAGAGCTGATTCTCTAGAGCATTCTGAGAAACGGGATTTGTCCAGGGCCAAAAAGGACACGACGGCACGAACTTGACAGCACCTAGAGAGATATCACGTGTGGTTATTATCGCGGATTACACCAAACGATGGCAGTTCAAGACATCGCGTTCACTGTCCATCAAGTAGTTCCGGCAATTTCTCACTAAGCAAAGGTTCAAGACTTCATGGACACCTCTTGCCTAAGTGGTATTTCTCGCTTTTCGTTTTCTAATTTTTATCGATATTTCATTAATGTGGGGGATTTTTGGAAAAATAAGTTTTATTAATTGTTCCGGTTTTGTAGTCTTGGTGGGAATGGAACTTAGCACCTTTGAGTCTCTAAGGGAACTTGCTCATTTTCTTATGAGTGAATGAAATATGACCTTTAGTTCTACATAGGGTATAACTAAAGAGGAGCTCCACTATTAACTATTACATTATGGATAGTTAGACAAACAATGTGGGTGTAACGGGTGGGACAAACAATATTTGTTTCCGCTAAGGCTTGAGTTTTGGACTCGGGCTCATTCTTGCGCCGTGGACATAGGTTAACCAAGACTTACCTTTTTGGACAAAATTCTTTGGAAATATTTCTTTAAATATTTTAAACATCAAATTAAATTTTGTCTTGAATGTGGGGGGGCGTGTGACATGGAAGATTTTATATTCTTACCAAAAATATTTCATAACGTTTTTATGTGCATAAATTACGACATTATTTCTTACCGCTTTTTGACTATTTTATGAATGATTTATGTCGACATCATGCAACATAATTTCACACATTAATGTGCATTGATTTCACCTCTCTCATTTCTACCTATAAAATGGACTAAAATTCTTCATATCAAGGTGTGTCCATAAGAGGCTACTATCCCTCTTCTTTTCGTCTCTCTCCCTCTGTGTGGTTTTTACATTCTGTGCCTTGCTGTTAAGTTCGTAAGAGTGGGCAAGTTCTGTAGTGCTTATAGTACTTGCAACGGTCAGTTTTATCCTAGATACGACTTCACCACGGGGTATAGGCGTCGCTCATTCTTGAGGTGTACCGGTGAACTATCGTGTTAAGGACAGCGTGTTAAACACGTGACTCTGACCTCTGTTTGCTGATTCCAATGAGTGTTTATTTAAGCATTTCAAAAATTTATTTCTAACATATTCTTTGAGTATTTTATTGTTACAGTTGCAACACTTACGTCAGGTAGCATTTTCTGAAAGTCGTGAGTGCCCCTGTAATAAAACTTGTGCTTGACCATGCATAATTGATGATCGTAGTTATATGGGTTTTTTGAGGGAGGAGGAGGTTAAGATTCATGAAGATGGTGGTGTAACATTTTTCACGTTTCCATCAAGAATATGACCAAAAAACAAAATTGTATAAAGAGTTAGTTTTAAAGGTTGACTCTAGAGTGCAGTTTTTGCAGGTTTTACCTAGTATTTTCACTGACTTTTCGTCTCACTACTTATATCTCTCAATCATTCTAATGACCACAAATCAAAGATTTCAATTAGAAATATAAGTGCATCCTTATTTGTATTTACAATCTCTTCCAACCAAAATTATGTTTGAGATGTTGGAGTAAACTAACAAGAAATGAAAATTAAAAGGACATTTTCAAAAACTAAGAAATTATACTTTGTTTTTCGTCTACCAGCACAGAATTCCCGATAGCCTATTTACCTTGTGGAATTGCTGAAAGTTATAAAGAAACAGAAGAAGGCAAGAAGCTGGAGGAGGAACGTTTATTTATTTCAAAAAATAATAAGTATGTAATTATTATTCTTATGGGAAGAAGGTTGACCATGTTTCTCTCATCCTCCAAGTTAATTTAGAGTCCTGTTATTAAGAGGGAAAGAATGGTATGAGGAGGGAGCTAAATTTTTTTTGAGGAAGGATTGACTTTTCAAAAAAACGATGAAATGTCTATGATATCCTTGGTGTTATGAAATGTCTATGATATCCTTGGTGTTACTGGTTAGGCTTACGAGACAAACAACTAAAGAATACACTTCCCTAACGACAAATCTGATATTCGCAAAAAGAAAAGTTATAGGACGCGACGTACTCTTCACCTTCGATTATATCGGTGGAACACTCAATAAGGGCTTAGGCTAAGTCTCCTTAATTTAGTTATACAGCTAAAGCTATTGTAGTATTTAGGTGGAACATGTTCATCGTACCTGCAGCTGCAAGTTTGAAAAATCTGATATGATTGTTGAAGGCAAGAGACTGTTAAAACAGGGTCTTCTGTGGTAGTGGGAGATGGTACCAAGATTTATTTTTGGGATGTTGTCTTGGTGGGAGAGCATTCACTAAAAACTCTATTTCCTTCATTGTTTCATCTTTCAAAGAAGAGAAATGCAGTCAATAAGGATTGCATTTCAGCTGAAGGGGCTTGGAATCTAAACTTTTCAAGAGTTTTGACAGAAACTGAGCTGCCAGAGGTTGTTAATATGTTGGAAGTGATTGAGGACCCTGCAGAAAGGCTTAATATGGTTGTAGCAGAAGATGACAGGCATTGGATCTATGGTATGGGGAAAGGCTTTTCTGTGGCTAGTGCTTATGAGGCATTGGAGACTGAGGGTTTACTTGCTTTTCCAGATAAGCATTTGCGGAACCCTAAAATCCCTTTGAAAGTAGCTTTTTTTGGTCTGGTGTCTATTCTATGATGGTGCTCCAACAAATGATTATATGTACAATGCTCTATACTATGATGGTGCTCCAACAAATGATTATATGGTTCAAGATTCTACTTGTTTACTTTGTGGGAGTCACACTGAGACTAATTCTCATTTTTTTCTGCATTGTGACATTACTTCTATTGTGTGGGATTACTTTCTGAAGAGTTTTGGTGTTGTTTGGGTACATTGTAGTGATGTTAGAAGAACTCTATGGGGGTGGCGTAATAAGAAAAGCAGAAACAAAATTAAGAGATTGTGGAGCTATTTGCCTTTTGCAATCTGGTGGTGCATATGGAAAGAGCGCAATAACATGCTTCACAATAATCAGGAGAAGAACAATGAGCAGATCATAACTGAAGTTAAGTGTTTGTTGTTCAATTGGACAATCAACACAGATATTTTTCAAAATTATGGTTTGTCTATGCTTTTATGTGATTGGGATGCTCTGATGCAAACATCCATGTAACTTTCAAAACTTGGTCACATTCTGGTGACTGAGTTTTCTTGTAATAAACTGTGCCCTTTCAAGTCAAAAAAAAAGTTCCAGTACCAATATCTTGAAGCCCTGCACAGTAATTTCTACACTTAAAATCAATTGGTATACATAGAAAACCACAAAAAATTAAGTGCAATTATGTGTGTGGGCTTGAGAGAGGAAACCAAAAGCTTTAAAACTTGTAAGCAGGCCACAGTACCACAGAACATATTGGATTAACACTTGTGAAAAGAGAAGTAAAAAAGAGAAAATTCTTACTGATCTTGAAAAACGACGACATTATAGACATTAGTAATAACACTAAGGAATACCCAATAAGTTTATATTTTTTTTGATTTCAATCAGTTTTATCAAAATCTAGGGTTTTTTTTAGATGAGGAAATAAACACGATACGATTGATTCTTCGGAAGTTAAGGGTCGTGATTAAGGATAGGGTGGGTATATTGAAATTATTTACCTATATATATTTATTGTATTTGACTTTGACTGTATGTTGACTGAAATTTGGCCAAAATATATCACCCCTCGTATCTATTCTTTCCCTCCTAATAACAGGACTCTTAATTTATTTCTATCAAGTTATCGACACTTGAAGGGCGTAATATTTTCATAACCCATTTATCAATGCTTTTTTGTCGTTCTATGTAGATATTTTAGTAATTTAGTCGTATTTGGTAGGTTTGTTAATATCTATATTTCACTTAAAGTGAACAATAATCCTAAAATCCCTTCTATGTATCACTGTAATCTAAGTCAAGTGGTTGTAGGTGTAAGATACTCCTAAAACATGTAAGGTGGGTTATTTCATTCGAAAACTCTTAGTAGACAACTGAAAAAAACTCCCTTGAAACTCATAACCCAACTCAAAAAAAGAACATTCCTGTTTGTCCATACATCTGAACAATTTTAAGTGAGTTCAAATGGACAGTCTTTCCAGAACGCGAGCAAAACATTTTCCTAGTTAGTGTTGTTAAATTTTATTCTGTTGAATGTATATAATTAGGGGATGATCTTAAAATTATGGGATGGTCTTCAATGTTTCACTTGGTTTTCAAGATTTGTTGGATGAGGATGGTAAAAGAATTTCAAGATTTGTCGTCGGTGACTGTGAAAATCCTCGTGTACTAACCATGGGAAGGAAAACTTTAGAGGATGTGATTCACCCATTTAAGTGGGAGGTTATTAATAGCATTTAGTCTCCCTTACGCTCTGTCATGTGTATTGTGTAATCTGTGTAAGTGTGTGAGAAGAGTGTGTCTGGTTTGTATCTGGTACTTTATATTTCTCCCCTCTCTAGATTGGTGTAATGTTGTTTTTATTATGGGTTGTTATTATGCTATCTTGGTATCAGACTGAGAAAGTAAATCTTTCTCAGGGTTTATCGATCCTTCATGGATTTCTTTACTTTCTCAGAGATTTTATCTTCAATTTCATAAATAGCTCCTCCTTCTCTGTGTTTTTCATTTCAGTTTAGAACTATTTCTCTCTCTCTCTGAGATCTTATCTTCCTTAATTTCGATTTGATTTTTTTTCTTCTATTTTCAATGCCTCAACGAATGTTTGCGCAAATTCCTTTCAATCAAATTCTTAATATCATCTCCTTTAAGCTTACTGATAATAACTACCTTACTTGGAAATCTTTGGTTCTAGCTTTATTCAACAAATTTCGTGTTACTAGTTATCTTGATGGTTCTACAATGTGTCCTCCTCAATTTAGCTCTTGCAATCATCAAAACAATGATATCGTCAATCCGGCTTACACAACCTGGGAAAATGAGGATTAATTGATCATTTTACTTTTCAATTCGTTGATTTCAGATGCTTTTCTTCCTTGTGTGGCTGGTGCTACCTCTGCTCATGAACTTTGGACTAATCTTGCGGTTAGGTTTTCTCAAGCTTCTGCAACTCGCACGATTCAATAACATACCAAACTTCAGTCTATCAAATGGTAATGATCATATTCAAACCTATCTCAATTATATTAAGAAGGTTGTTGATGCTTTGGCTGCTGTTGGATCTATTGTTAGTGATGTTGAATGTGTTGTTATTACTTTATATGGTTTTCCTTATGCTTATGATTCTTATGCTACATCCATCATACTTAGATGTCCTCTAGTAACTTGTGTTAAATTACATAATCTGTTGTTAAGTGAGGAAGTGGTCATTTCATCCAAGCATGCTTCACTATTTGCTGAGTCTGAGAAAAAATCCTTTTACTCTCAGTCTAGGCCTCCATTATCAAATTACAATTACAGATATTATGTTCCTCCAATGAGTGGTGGCTACTATTCAGCTCATAGAGGTAGAAGGGATTACAATTCAGGTCCTAAAGGTGGTTATTCATTTGCTCAAAGGTCTGCTCCAACTTTTACATCAGCACCTCCTCATTCTTCATTCAAAGGCGTTAAACCTTCATGTCAAATCTATAAAGATGATGGTCTTATTGCTACTGAATGCACTAACAAACTGAATTTTGCTTATCAAGGAAAGAAGCCTCCTGCAAATCTTCATGCTATGTTAGCTGCAGCCAATATCTTTGGTGAGAATCCTTGGTATGCTAATAGTGGAGCCAATCAACATATTTTTGCTAATGCTATTCCTGTTGAAGATTAAACTAATTATGATGGCTATGATTTCATTCAAACAGAAAATGGTGAAGGTATGTCCATCTCCACTGTTGGTAATTCTATTATACTTACTCCCTCTAGGAAAATTAATCTTCAGCACATTCTACATGTACCTCAAGCTTCAACCAACCTACTTTCAGTCCATAGGTTCACATCTGACAAAAACTGCACTATAACCTTCTCTTCTGTTGGTTATATTGTGCATGATCTTCATACTGGGGAGATTCTGCTGCAGGGACCTCACAATAATGGCCTTTATCCAATCAATCTTAAGAATCCAATTCATGCTCTTCATTCCATAAGTGTGTCCTCTACAATCTGTCATCACATACTTGCCCATCCTTCCTTTCAAGGTTTACAAAGAGTCTGTAATGATTTGTCTATTAAAAATGTTGTTAAGTCACCACTCTTCTGTGAGTGTTGTCAGTTAGGCAGGTCTCATAAAAAAACCTTTTCTTGTTTCTACCAGTTTAACTATAGGCCTTTAGAACTTCCTCACATGGATCTCTGGGGTCCACCTCCAGTTGCTTCCAATAGTGGTTATCTCTAATATGTAAACATTATTGATGACTACACCAAATTTTGTTGGTTGTTTCCTCTTTATGTCAAATCTGATTTTAGGACTATCTTCTTCAATTTCAAAACCTATGTTGAGAATGATATTTGTCATAAAATTGCTACAATCAGAACTGATGGTGGTAGTGAGTTCATTAATAATGAATTGACTAGTTTTAATGCTTTGCATGGCATTAGACATGAGGTCACCTGTCCTCACTCCTCAGAACATAACGGTGTTGTTAAGGAAAAACATAATCATGTTCTTGATATTGGTAGAACCTTTTTCTTATCCAAGCCAATTTACCTGAATCTTTCTAGGTAAATTCTTTCATGACTGCCAACTACATTATCTACAGACTATCCACCAGATCTATTGGTTTTCAGACACCTTTTGAAATGTTGTTTCACAAAAAGCCTGACTACTATTTTCTCAGAAGTTTTGGTTGTTCTTGCTATCCTTAGCCGAGGCCTTATGTTGCAAATAAACTAGCACCTAGGAGTGTCTCCTGCATCTTTCTTGGTTACAATACAAATAAAAAAGGCTATAGGCGTTTGGAACCTTTCAGTGGCAGAGTCTATGTCTCTAGATATGTGGTCTTTAGTGAAGCCATATTTCCTTATCCATCATTAGTATCTAGCCCAAATCCTACTTACGTTGTCCTTACTCAAGCTGCTTTTACCTCAGACTCATCTCCTTATCTACCTGAATCATATTTAGTTGCCTCTCCACCTTCAGCTGCATCTTTATAGCCAACTTCAGCTACCAATATTGAGTTAACATCCACTTGTTCAGTTGCATCACCTCAGTCTAATTTAACTGTTGTATCCAATGCTCATCCTATGCAAACTAGGGGTAAATCTGGCATCTCAGTACCAAAAGTATATTTAGATTCTCATCATCAACTTTCTATTGCTATTACTGCCAAGGCTCTCCCTGTTACTCCTACTTAATTTTCATATGCAAATAAGATTCCTGACTGGAGAGTGTCCATGTTTGATGAGTACATAGCTTTACACAATACTGGCACTTGGACCTAAATGCGTTTTCCTACTGGCCATCATGCCATTGGCTGCAAATGGGTATATAGGATTAAGCACAAAGATGATGGTACTATTGATTGACTCAAATATAGACTTGTAGCCAAAGGTTTTCACTAGCATCCTGGTTTGGATTACAATGAAACCTTCAGTCATGTTTCCAAGCCAACTACCATATATAAGACTCATTATTTCTCTGGAAGTTCATTATAATTGGATGATTACCCAATTGGATGTGAGCAATGCCTTTCTACATGGTGACTTACAAGAAGAGGTGTACATGACTCAGCCCCTGGCTTTGTGGATCCTGCTCATCCAGAATATGTCTCCAAACTGTAGAAATCTTTGTATGGCCTCAAGAAGGCTCCTAGAGAATGGTATGACAAGCTGCATTCAATATTGGTTTCTCTTGGTTATGGTGCTTCTGCTGCTGACACTTTTATGTTTGTGCAAGTTCAAGGAAAATTCATCACTATTGTTCTTGTTTATGTTGATGACATATTATTAACTGGAAACTCAGCTGCTTTTTGTTCTGCATTGCTCAAGACTTTAACTCAGCAATTTCTTGTTAAAGACTTAGGGGACCTTCATTTTTTTTGGGCGCTTGAAGTTAAGAGGAATGCAACTGGGTTATTCATGTATCAGACTAATTACTCTTGATTTACTTGCTAAGTTTAACATGGTAAGTGTTAAAGTCCTATTTTTCACCTGCTTCTCTCTCTAAAAAGTTAACCAGCTCAGATGGTGATCCTCTTGAAAATCCTACTGAATACAGATATTTGGTTGGAGCTTTACAGTACTTAACCTGGACTAGGCCTGAGCTAGCTTATTCTGTCAATCAGGTCTGTCAGTTCATGCACAAACCTACTTCTGTTCATTCTGTGGATGCTAAGAGAATCCTCAAGTATGTCAAAGGCATTCTGGATCATGGTTTGTTCATCTCCAAAGGATTACAGGTTCTTCAAGGTTTCAGTGATGCTGATTGGGCTGGTTCCCCTGATGACAGAAGATCAACTACTGGGTTATGTATTTTCTTTGGTAATAACCCTATTTTTGGACTTCTAAAAAGTAGGATATTGTGGATAGATCATCCACAGATGCTGAGTAAAGGCTCTAGCTCAAGCTGCTGCTGAACTTGTATGGATTTGCTAACTACTCCAGGACTTACACATCTTTCTTCCTACACCACCTCCCTTATACTGTGATAATAACAGTGCTCTCTCTAGCATCCAATCTTGTTTTCCGCAGTAAAATAAAGCACATGGCTTTGGACTTCCATTTTGTCAGAGAATTGGTGCAAGCTAAGAATTTGAGGGTCTCTTACATCTCCACCTTAGACCAAGTGGATGATATTTTCACTAAGGGTTTACATGGTCATAGATTCTCTCTTCTCAAGAACAAGATGTGTGTGTTTGGTATTTCTCAACTCAAAAAACTCAGCGCGTAATAGCATTTAGTCTCCCTTATACTCTGTTTACACTCTGTCATGTGTATTGTGTCATCTGTGAGCGTGTGAAAAGAGTGTGTGTGTGTCTGGTCTGTGTATGGTCCTTTATATTTCTGCTCTCTCTGGATTGGTGTAATGTGTTGTTATTCATTTTATTATTGGTTGTTATTCTGCTATCTGTTATCGACATAGTTTGTTATTTGTTAGTGTTCTGAATTTCTGTTACATTGATTCAATTCAATCATTTATTATCTGATGCTAGATTTTCCATCATAGACCACTTGAGTAGTTCTCAAAACTACCTTCAGGGATTGATCATTATCTCACAATTTTAGATGCTCTAGTTTTGATGTTATGCAAAAGCGACGGACCATGCATTTGGCATCTCTATAGACACAACTTGTTTGACTTGCCTGCATCTACCAAGAGAACGACCAAATTTTAATCATAATGGAAGTTAGACTCGGATATATAAGATTTATGTCCATTATAAACTGTGATGCTTTTATAATTTTAAGAATAAAAATGGGCGCATTGGTCTAATTGTTCTCGATTTTGCAGGATTCCCAAGAGTACGAAGATGCATTGCAACAATGGATCCAAAAGCTTCGAATACGGCCTGACTCAAAAGTTGTTGCAGACATTATGATTGGAAATGCTGACAAGGTGGTCTATCAAAGCCAGTGCATTCTTAAAATGCAGCAACTTGTTGTCTACTTTATTGTTTTTTCAAAGTACTAATACAGTACAACCAAAATATGCCATTTATGCTTCTAAAAGGTGCCATTTTTGAAAAATATGCTTGTAACTTTCAAAAACCCTAGAACAGTATTTGGTATCTCTTTTATTACGAGTTTCTGGCCACGGCATTCCACAATGGGTTGCTACGAATTTGTAATCCTCTATTTTAATTTTTTTAACTGTTTTTAAAAAAAGTACTAATACAGTATAACCAAAACACGCCCTTTATGCTTCTAAAAGGTGCCATTTTTGAAAATTTAACCAGGTAAAGTCCTACCAACCTATTACCCAACATAGTAAAATCTCCCAAATTCTTTTGTCTTGATTGAAATCATTTATGAAAATTTATTGAAATCATTGTAATATATATACACATCCATGCAGGCAATGCTCTAAGTAAACTCAAACTCTTTATTTTCTCCACTTTTTACAAGTTTTGTCAGCAACTATGGTGATGATAGTGAAGGAGAAAAAATAAAGAAACCCAAGTCAAGGTAGGAAAAAGATCCCAATACAAAAGATCGAAAGCGAATCAAACAGACAAGTCACTTTTTCAAAACGTCGCAATGGTTTATTTAAAAAAGCATGTGAGCTCTGTGTATTATGTGGTGCTGAGGTTGCTGTTATTGTTTTCTCTCCGGCCGGAAAAGCATACTCTTTCGGTAACCCACAAGTCGATTCCACCATAAGTCTGATTCCTAAACTCACAAGGAAATAGTGATCATGTTAATAATCTCCAACTGGCGGTTCAACCAGCTGATATTCATCGACATGGATTTTCAGCGCATGAGCAAGAACAACAGCAGTATATGAAGGTTGTTAATCAACTAGATGTTGAGAAAAAGAGAGGAGTATTGGTGAAGAAGTTGAAGAGGCTTAATAATGTTGGAAACAATATTTATTAATTATTATTTTAAGGTTTTTAACTAAATAAAATTAATTTATTGTTTTCTTTATGAATGAAACTTATTAGTCCCACATTGTGGAGTTTCCATATTTTAATAGTTTTAAGAGACTATATAAACCTTTTAGTCCCAGATCGGAAAATTCCTCTTCTTAAGTTGTATTTGTCAAGTATATAAACAAATTCACTACTTTGTAAAATCAAGGGAAAGGGGTTTCTCTATATTTTGGAGAGACCCCCAAGGGAAAAATATTTTATATTGTTTTCTTTAGCATATGCGATTTTCCTTAAGGATTTTTCGGAGTTGCCAAGCTCAAGTTGAGCATCTACTACATATGCTAGTAGTAGGTGTAGTAGGGTGTTTTTTCCTGGATATATCCGTCCTGTAAGGGCTATAGCATCACTCTTGAGTGAAGCGGGACGCTAATGTCTTAAAGGCAGCGTGTTGAACACGTGACTCACTCTGTTTTTCAAAGTTTTGCCTTGTTGTTGTTGTGGAGATATGGGAAGCTCGCTCGTTTCGTCAAATCCATCACTTCCATTAAAAAGGATCTAAGTATCGATAACTTTTGGTTATTTGATTTTTCTTTGTTTTGATTATTGCACCCAACAATCTTAAGACATTAAAATTTGTAATAATCATGAATGTTAATTGTGGAGTGAAAAACAAAAAACGAATTTGGTCAGCTGTAGAGTTTCGAATTTTTCTCTCAACCTAGAAGGAATTTCGGTGAACCCTTTTGACCTAATGTAGTAGACATCTTTATAGTTACCCACGCAAAATTTCAGAATTGTTGGAGTTGTAAAAGTATGTTTTTGATATTTTACAAAACAGAGAAACGTTCCTGAAAAATTCTGACGAACAGAAATTTGTTGTTGACTAAATTAGTTTAAAAGGGGGTAACATGGATTTTTTGAAATGGTGATTCAAACGAAGTTTGTATTTGGTGTTTTCTTCAAAATTCATATTTTATTTTCCGATTCGTAACTAAGGTTTGTGAGATGTGGTGTTTTAGGTGATTGGGAAATTACTATCTCCCTAGTCAGAATATAAATGAAGATTGTGACATGAAACTGGAAAGGTACATGGATAACAGGCACATGTGGATGAACACAAGTCTTCCAAAGATGACAAAGGCGAGAACATGAAACAGAACTCTAACCGTAGTCTTCATAAGAAAGGTATGTTTCATAAACCAGAATTTGGCATTACTTTAATTAAGGGTGATTGTTATGTTTGTAAAATTACTGGTCATACGGAAGTAAAGTGTAGACAACATAAAAACTTAATAAGTAGAAAGTTAATGCTAATTTAGTTGAAACAAACTAGAACGAGTTCAGTGGCATGATGTCGGAAGTTATTTTAATAACCAATGTGAGAGACTGGTGGGTGGACTCTGGAGCCACTAAGTATGTTTGTTGAAACAGAGACTTGTTCACTTCCTATCAGGGGATAGGGGATGTCGAGAAACTCTATATGAGTAACTCATTTGCGACAGAGGTTGTATAAAAGGGAAAGGTTGAGCATAAGCTCATATCTATAAGATTCTCACATTGAATAAAGTTTTCATGTTCCGAGCATATGCAAGAATCTTGTATCTTGTTCTGTTGTAGATGGTAAAATATTTAAAATTTTATTGAATGTTATAGGACTTTGGGTCTATATAAGATTAACGGAAAAACTAATAAAGTGAACATAGTTGATTCTTGTGCTTTCTTTGTGTGATTGAATTTTTTTGCGTGGTACACTTGGAACCGTAAACTTCTAAGTCAATGCTTAAACTGGCCAGCATAGGCTGCGTACCCAAATTTAGTTTGGATTTGGAACACAAAAGTGAAATCTGTGTAGAATCAAAATATGCTATAAAATCTTTTAGCACAAATGTTCAGAGTAATTCTAAGCCCTTAGAATTAATTCAGTTAGGCATAGTTGACATGAGTTCAAACCAAAACCACTATGGTAAAAGATGGTTTATAACTTTCGTAGATGATTGTACGAGGTACTATCTTGTATACTTGCTTAGGGATAAGGATGATGTATTAGAAGCCTTAAGATGTATAAACTTGAAGTTCAAAACCAATTAGAAGCTTTGAACATAACAACCGTATCCTTAAGGAGATGAAATTTCCATGTTGGTTAGTTCAGGATTACCTGCGGCCTTGTGGGGGAGGAAGTCCTCTTAACTAGTATATCCTGAATAGAGTACCCTTTTATGGATCATATGAAACTCCATATAATTTATGGAAAGGTATATGACCTTCTTATGAATGCGTCAAAGTGTGGGGGTGTTTGACTAATATTGTCATTACTCTTCCTAAAAGAACTAGATAGAAACCAAAAATGTTGATTGTGTATGTTAGAGCATTGCTTGGTCGAACTCGCATGCGTTGTTATCTCAAGCATATTTGTCAATGTTAGTGATCAAAACTATAAGTCTTCATTTCTAGCCTACATAGCTGAAAAAGCGGGGGTCTAACAACACCACCCAATATTTCGCTTAGCAATCTGTATGGACTAACTCCGAAATACTTTCTAGAGATCAATTAGACAGTCAGACTCAATCTAGGTAAAGGTATCTCAAGGAGTCAATATCTCTCTCTTGATTTGATTTACTCAAGCTAATAGAAATCAGCGAGTCCTAATCAAATACGAGGAATAACTCGGATGGTACCAAAGACCAATATCCGAGGATCAATCAATGACAATCAACAACCAAAGGTTGAATTACTCTAATTGATGATCTAACGCACAACCTGTATTATTTCAATTATAAAGATAAAACAATATAATGCGGAAATTGAAATAACACATACACCAGAAATTTTGTTAACGAGGAAACCGCAAATGCAGAAAAACCTCGGGACCTAGTCCAGATTGAACACACATTGTATTAAGACGCTACAGACACTAGCCTACTCCAAACTAACTTCGTTCTGGACTGTAGTTGAACCCCAATAAATCTCACACTGATCCAAGGTACAGTTATGCTCTTACGCCTCTGATCCCAGCAGGATACTGCACACTTGATTCCCTTAGATGATCTCACCCACAACTAAGAGTTGCTACGACCCAAAGTCGAAGACTTTAATAAAAAAATCTGTATCACACAGAAAAGTATACGATAATAGATAAATCCGTCTCCCACGAATATACCTACGAGTTTTGTTCCGTCTTTTGATAAATCAAGGTGAACATGAACTAATCAATAATACCAGACTTATATTCCCGAAGAACAGCTTAGTATTATCAATCACCTCACAATATTCTTAATCGACGAAGCGAAAAAAGATATTGTGGAATCACAAACGATGAGACGAAGTTTGTTTGTGATTACTTTTTATCTTGCCTATCGGAGATATAAATCTCAAGCCAATTATTACAATTGTACTCGTACGATAGAAGACGCAAGATCAGATCACACAACTACAAGAAAAGTAGTATCGGTCTGGCTTCACAATCCCAATGAAGTCTTAAGTCGTTAACCTGGTTTAGAAGAAGAAACCAAAGGTTAAAGGAGAATCGACTCTGGCTTAGCACAACTAGTATCACACAGAATGTGTGGGGATTAGGTTTCACAGTTGCTAGAATTCTCCCTTATATACACTTTCAAATCAGGGTTTGCAATTAATGTTAGCTTAGTAACAAAGCATTCAATATTCACCGTTAGATGAAAACCTGATTAGATTCAAGCTAATATTTCTCAACCGTTAGATCGAAAACTTAGTTTGTAACACACAAATGAAATGTCCAATTTTGGGTTTATGAACCGTACCCAAACATTAACATTTGTTGGTTCAACAGGTCAACCAAAAGGTTAGCCATATAATTACTCTCATACCAACCTTATTCTTCTTCACCATAACTAGTTCAAATGAATCAAATGAATAGTTAAAGAGTTGTTCAATTGCAAGGAAATCTTATGTAACTACACAAGGCACAGTTGAAACAAAATCAGTTTGATTCACTCGAATCGGTTCATGAACTTTATAGCCACGGTTTGCAAAAGCATTCCTTAGTTTATTTAAACATTAGTTCAAGAACAACCGACTTTAGATATAACATGCTCAAGTTCGCGGACTTAAGCTCATGGAAGGATTACACAAACTCCAGCAGAAAATCTCAGGCCGAGAAGTTCCGCAAGTTCGCGGACTTGGCTCACGCCACTTCCATTTCTCTTGATCAACAAAGTTCGCAAACTTTGGTTCAAGGAATAAGGACTTATACATATATGTGTTTCCAAAACAATGCTTATATCCTACCAATAGTTATGTAATCTAAACTCTCATTTCAATCAATGAAACATTCTCATAGAACGTTATATAGACGTTATTCATATACCATTTTTCGTCAGAGCAATTTTCAAAGTGATTGAAACATAACATGACTTTCGTCACTTGGTAAAGATGAATTCGGCTAAAGCGAAAGCTTACCAACACACATTTCGAGAAATAGATAGGCGAGATAAACTCGGCTCGAAATAACAAATGTGTATAATGAAAGTCTATATATCAAATCGACTTTTGTCTCAAGAGTAGGAGATAGAGTAAATAAACTTTTTAGTGACAGATAAGTTCAAGTCTCCACATACCTTTTAGTCGATGAATATCCACCAGTTCCTTGAGTAGTCCTTCGTCTTCTATGATGATTGTCATGGAGTCTTGAGCTCAACTAAACTTTTTATCATAATCCAAGACCTTAGCTCTAATAGGCTAGTAATCAAGACTTATAGTTTTGATCACTAATATTGACAAACATGCTTGAGATAGCAACGCATGCGAGTTCGACCGAGCAGTGCTCTAACAATCTCCCCCTTTGTCAATTTTAGTAGCAAAACTATTAATACATATGAAATACAAAAAATAAATAAATTCACTTTTGTAGATCCTATTCCACATGCCTAATCTTCAACATTACTCGAAATCTTCGTCATTTCCAAGTACTCCAATGATCCCAAAGGTTTTAAGTTTAGCATCATCGTTGTTGAAAATCCGTAGCTATAACAACAAGAAAAAATAGTTCTCAATCATTGTTATATAGTGTCATAGTATCATTACATAGCGTCAAAGTTCAATTGTATCACAACTTCAACAACAATACTATGGTGATATGTATCACTCCCCCTTAATCAATACTCCATCTCACATGGAAATCACCCCCCCTTACATAATGATCCGAAAACCATATGTATTTGTAGTGTGAACTACATATTAATTCTCCCCCTTTTTGTCAATAAAATTGGCAAAGGTACAAGAACGGGATCCTAATGAAATTTCTGAAAGAGATATTTCATGACCAAAAGAAAGAACACACATCATCTTATTTAGATGCAATCATAAAGCCGAGGCTAAATGCATTCATCAAGGAGTTTAAAGATACAAGATAACCCCTATAATATTCCACAGCCGCACTCCCCACAAAGATTTGGCAATTAAGCGCAAGTTCAAAAAGAACTCTCCCCCATAAAATGTCATTCCCAAGGGAATAACAAGAGCGACCTTAATTTCGAAAGAAAATAAGGATTTCTTTGGACAAAACAAATCACATACAAGTATGAATATGAATCCAAAATATTAAATTAACCACAAGAAGTTCATGATTAATTTAACCAAAAATGCTCAACACAAGTAAACTTATGGAGACTTAAGAGCGCTCAATTAGATTAATCACAAGTAAACCCATAATTAATCTAATCGAAATACACAATCAAACTAATCACAAAAGTAATCAATTTAATTGGTCATACTCACATAAGAGAGTCTATGGAGCAATGACTAAGTTATGGAGTCATAACTAAATAACCAAACAAGATGATTAATTTAGTTCAAAATGCTCAACATAAAGTACCTTACGGAACAACAACAAGGCTAATAAAAAATAATCAACTTGGTTGTTTAATGCTCAACATAAGACACTTTACGGAGCCTCACAGTAATAATGTAGTTGCAGGAAATCCTACACTACACCCCTCCTATGATTTCATTGTTGATCAGCTCATTAAGGTTAATGCTCTTAATTTTATTGATTGAATTCTGAATGTTCTTACAAGACAAGGAAAATAAAGAAGATCAAGAATGATCTTTGTTCTGAACTCTCTCTCTCCTATTTACTTGTCTTTCACTCAAAAAAGATCTCTCTCTCTTTTACAACTCGAATGACTATTTATAAGGAAATACATAGTGGATGACAGTTAATCTGTCCTTTATTTTCGGATATGGTTTGCGACATTCTCGCAACCTTACAAATGTTAACTTCGCAAGCTCTCTAATTTTCGCAAGACTATCACATCTTTCCCATGATATTTGCTGATGTTGTTTTCTGAAACTGTTCTGCGACGCTATTGTGCAATTCCATTGATAATTTCGCTGAGACACAATTGTTGCGAGAATCTGATCCTACATCTTGCCTCTTCTCAAATCTTCTCTACAAAGTAGAGAATGATGTGAGAAATGTCGCAACTACTTATCTTTTCATATTCCACATTTATCACACGTACTCTCTCTCTTCCACTTATTTCTTGACACGTCTTCTGTAACCGCTACTTTTCAACCGCTCACATCTCTTCGCCTTAATGGTGTTTATCTCTTCGAGAATTAAATTTTCTTTATATACTCTTCTCCCTCCCTCTTTCCACTTTTCTCTTTACTTTCTCTTCTATTTTTATTCTCTCATCTCTGCAACTCTGTCATTCTTCTGCAAATTCTGCTACTGTAATTTTTTCTTCCTTCAATTCTTTTACTTTCCATACATTCCCATACCCTTTATTCAATCATGGCTCCAAGTGTTCATAGATATGATAAGAATCTACAAGATGTCCAAAAAGATCTTGATAATAAAGGTCTTACACTCTCCCCCATTCCTGATGTGAATGCCAAATCAATTCTTTCTGTCAAGCTTTTCTCCAATCAAAATTGTGATGATCAATCAATCATAATTTCGCTAGGTCAAATTCTCGAAGGTCTCCCTCTTCCTCTTTATAACCCAGACATTTCTTTATTTTATGAAATTCTCGCTCATCCGGGATTTTCGCGAGCCATTTTCCAACTAAGTGGGGATTGCATCCGTCTGATGCTAGAGTTCGCTAATCGTGGTGCTGGTAGAGGATCTCTTTACTCCAGAACTTAGGGATCCAAAATTCGCAACCTAGAATAGTTGCTGAGAAGTATACAGTGGCGAATTTCTTTGAAAATACGAACTTATCTCCATGAAGAAAGAGAATACTCGCTGGGGTATTCGATTAAGAAGAAAAGATAACATTGATGAAGCCAAAATTCTTATGCAAGATATTGACTGGCATTCTGGTAAAAACACAACTCCTCGCCAATCCAAAGATGACAAATGGTGTGTTTCCTTTAATGCTAAAGGGTCCTTACATTGCTGGATCAAACGTTCTTCCTGCGAATCTCGCTGCATATCAACCTTGGGTTTTCTCCTGGCCCGAAGGAGAAAGAGGTATACTTCTCCCTTTAACTCATTTTATACTTCTTTATTGATTTTTACTATTATGTTCGCTAACTCTTGCGATATTCCGCAGATCCAAAAACTAAAAGATAGTTATAACAGGACTGGGAAATCTAGTACTCTGTTAGCTCTTCGCTCATATACAGATGAGGTAAGAAATTTTCTCTTATGACTTTAAATAGTACTGTCATTCCATGCTTCCATTTCTTATTCTATCTGTGTGTGAAGATTATTGCTGAAGTAGAAGAATCTGCTGATGCTGCGAAGATTGGTGATAAAGGTAAAGGTGCTCTTCGCAGAAAAAATCAACTGGTCCTCCTCCAAAGAAAAGAAAAGTTCGTTCTTCTTCTCCTTCAAATGTTCTTCCTAACGAAATTCTGAAAGTGACAAGGATGATGAGGATAATGATGATCTCTGCAACTGAAGATTCTCCACCTGAATCTTCTATGGCTAAGCTTTCTGGCCTCTTTTCTGATTCTCTACAAGGAATGGGAGATAGCCAATTCGCAAATACCTGCAAAGCTCTCGCTACCCTTTGTGATGTCCCTTTACTAGATGGTGATAGCTCTCTTCGCGGAGTTTCTAGATCAGTGACTCCCGACTTCTTGCATTCTCTCAATAGTTGGTATACTTTTATCTTTTTACTTCTTCATTGTTATAACTCAAAATCTCTTTCTATATTAATATTTTTATTTCTTTTCGCAGGCTGGAAAAGCTTCTTTTGTGTTGCCTCAGATCTAGAGAGAAGACGCGAAATCTTGAAAAGAAGAATCTTCAATTTCGCAAAAGAATGAAGAATTGGAAGTTGAAGTTAAAGGTCTTCGCGAGAAAATAGACAATTAGAAATTGATTCTTCCTCTATAAGAACAAAATTTCTAGTCTTCAACAAGCTAATAATCAGCTTTACGGTATATTACTTTTCTCTTTTCTCTTTATTCATTCATCTTTTGTTTTATCTTATTTAAATGATCCTTTTTGCAGACATTTATGGTCTTTCTGATGAAGCTACCCTTCTTCGTTCATTTCCTAATGCCTTGGATAATGATACCCTTCTTGAACGTCTTAACAATTCCTTAAATAGCTTTTCAATGATAGAATTTCATCTCTTTCTCTAAATGAACTTAGATCAAATTTCGCCTCTTAGAAATTGATCATAGATCCAGTTTAGGCTTAGCCAACAGATTTAAGCGTCTCCTTATTGATTCCAAAGAGAAAACCAATGAGTTAGAACCAAATTAGCGGTCTCATAGATGATAAGATCGTATCTCTGATCAAGGTGCCAAGGCTTGGAAATTCCAAGAGGCTCTCCTTGAAGTTCAACTTGAGCGAGATGAAGCTAACCGCAAGAATATTGAACTCTGCGAAAGGGAAAATCAAATTCGTTCTCGTCTTCTCATAAGTAGTGAGGATGAATTTGTCTGGGCTGCGAAAATTTTAGATGATGCTAGAAAAGATTTAGGCGTAAATGTTAGTCTCCAAGTTGAACATACAGCCTTGATTAGAGACATGATTTCTGACAGAGAAGGTTGCTAATTGCTCTTCTTTACTAATCTTTTGCTTCTTATGATTTTCATCAAGTTAATAATTGGTTGTCTTTTGTTCGCAGATTCTGAAAATAGATATCGTGAAAAGATTGAAGAACTTGAAGCTGAAAAGGAGGAACTCGCAAAGAATCTTTCTTCTCGCAACGACAAGTATTCTAGATTGAAGAATCAAATCAAAATCACCATTGAGAATTTTAAGAATGATGCTATGCATTTTCGCAATCAAACCATCCAGATGGTTTGTGATGATCATAATATCCCACATTCTGATTACCCTTGTCTTTTAGAGGAAATCCCACAGAATACTCCCAGTTTGATTATCTCTGATAGTGAAGCTGACGATGAAGAATCTGATAGTGATGGAAGTTCTGATGGTGATGAGGATTCTGACGCAGATGAAGAAGGAAATAAGTCTGATGAAGATAATGAAGGATTAACCAAGAAATAGTCTTTATTTCTTCTTTGATTCTTTGTAGCACTTGTATATTTATTTCTTCTTTCTGTATATTTGTGTTTCTTTCATTTTGGCCTGCGTAAATTAAAACAATTCTTCTTTGCAATACAGTTAATCAATATAATCATTAATTCTTGAATTTTTGAGTAAATCTCTCATATGGAGACAAATAACATTTTCTAATTTCATACATTCCCATACTTGCCTCTGTTATTTGAATCCAAATGAGAGATTTCATAAACTTTTCTTATTGTATAATTTCGCAACTTTTGCGAAGTGAATTTTGTTTCTTTTCAAAATCTCATTCCTGTGTGGTCTTATTTTGCCTTCCTAATTAAAGGTCTTATTATGCCACCTCTTGTCATTGCGACAAAATCGCAGGACGTCCTTGCACTTTCATGCAAAAACCCATTGATCTTGCCTTAACTTTTTCTTCTGTATTATGGCCTCTTCAGGAATATTGCGACAATATGACAGGCCTAAATATTCTTGCGAAAATAAAGCCCCATGACATTGCCGTCTTGCGATGAAATCGCAGGACGTCTTCGCACTTTCATGCGAAAACCCATTGATCTCATCTTATCTTTTTCTTTTGTATTATTGCCTCTTCAGGATGTTGCACAAATATGACAAGCCTTAATATCCTTGCGAATAAAAGCCTCATGACATTTGCGTCTTAAGACACTTATCAGCTCCCTAATGGAGGGTGCCGCCCTTATCTTCCCCCTGGTTGCCCCTTCAAGGAGGCGTACTTCTACCATACAAGGTTAGCTCCTCCCATCCAGTCTTAACAACAACCAGTTGTTTTCGCAGCCTCTTATCCCTTTTACCTATAGGGCTTATGGTTACGAGACTGCACCCTAAGTGGGGTTTTCTTCGGCCGAGTGCAGTATAAGCCAAGACTTGTCAAGAATGGCAAGGACGCTTCAAACGCCCTCGACTCTTGACTCAACCGTGTACCTCGGCGCTTGCATATTCTGCACTCCTTGGGAGTCCTTATTACCTTAGTCGCCCAACCTAAGTCATATGCTTAAGTTGAGAATCCAAGGTGCCTCTCCCGGATGGGCTTTATTGACCCCAAATCTCCATGACTCAGGTTCCGGTGGCGGTGTAGCCTTTCCCTGAGCATGTAACAGGTACCCCCTAATATGACGTACTTTAGGTCTTACATTTGCCTCTTGCGAAATTTATTCGCGAACTAGGGTGTACGCCATAAAGGTTCGCCTCTTTCTCTTTTGTCATTCTTTTCTGATTATTTTCTGTAAAATTCATTATCTCTGCGAGAGTCTCGCAATTCATAATATTGTATCTGAATTTCGCAATCTCAATTTTTTGTTCAATCAAATGTATTTTTGAGAATTTTACTTATTGCGAGATTATCGCAACAACTTAATCATTCATACATTTCTTGCTTTTATTACTTTTGCCCTCCTCTGCTTCTTTATGATTTTTGCTCTACTGCTTCCTTGGTAATGGTATGTTCATCCTTTTTATCCTGAGCTAGCATTGATTTTAACATCTCTTCTCCTTTCTTTTCGATTGTATCCACCATCAACTTCTCACTTCTTTGTACATCCTTGATTTTGTCGCCAGTTTTCCTTCTTGTTTGCTCTTCCTTCGCAAGATTCTATCTCAGTTTCGTAACATTTCTTTCCTTCAACCCAATCTCCCTTTATGATTCCTACACCATTGGGGTGAGGGAATTTGATGCATTGATGGAAAGTTGAAGCTACACCTAGAATCCCATGTAGCCAAGGTCGACCAATTAATGCATTGTAGGGTGATTCTACATCAACACACAGAATGAGATTTCTGAAGATATTCCCTTCAATGGAATTTGCATAGTAACCTCCCCTTTAGGCTTGTTAGCAGTACCATTAAAACCATATATCTTATATGTTGATGGTATAAGATCATCATCTCTTCCACCCATGGTTTTATAAGTATGATAAAATAAGATGTTCACAGAGCTTCCAGTATCGACTAGATTCTATTGATTGCCCATGAATCTTCAGCTTCATCATCCTCATCTTCTTTTGGTTTTGGATTAATCTAATTTTATTACCAATGGATTGTCATGCATCTCTTCTCCTTCGGGAACTTCTTCTGCGGTAAAGAAATTATCTGTTTCTGCCATTCCTCTAGTTGCGAAATTTTCGCAATATTCATAATTTCTTTCCATTATTATCTCTTGCGAACACTACTTAAAACATTATCATGAAAATCTTCAATTGTCTTATATGAATGTACGATAGAGTGACAAATAGATTTTTTGCTTTTGCACCAACTTCTATGAAGAATGTTTCTTTCTTTTTCATCGTATTCACTTTGTGATGTTCTGGTGGTGGTGGTAATGGTTGAGGTTGTGGATGCCCTACCAGAAAGTCGTTTAATTTTCCTTGATCTATCATTCTCAAAATAATCCTCTTTATATTTCTGCAATTGTTTGTGGTATGTCCATGAAAATGATGATAAGAACAAAATTCATGACTTCTGTGATTTGGAGGTGGTTCCGTTCCCATGTTCCACGGTGTTGGTATATTTTCCATAAAGATTATAGCTTCCCATATCTTCTCCACACTTGCATTTAGAGGTGACATATTGATTTCTTCCCATACTACCTTATGACCTCCTTGTCCTCTATTAAAGTTTGGTCTTTGACCTCCATAAGTTTCTTGCGGTTGATCGAGTATTTGAATCTTGTTATTTCCTCCACGATTGTAGAAACTTCTTTCTCTTTCATACTCTTCTTGATCTCGAATTCCCATAGCTACCAACTTCTGCTGATTGTTTCCTGTCACCTTTTCTTGTTGTACTTGCGAAGTATTTGCCACTGTATTTATTAGCTTGGGTAATAAGCTTGCATTCGCTGCTTGTGAGCTGGTATTCGCAACTGGATATGATTCCATTTCATTTTTTCTTTTCTCCAAAGCAATGTATTCTTCTTGAAGTTCTCGCAATTCAGTCATTGTAATTGTATTCTTGACTCTGAAAATTTGGACATACAATAGGTTTGTTGCAAACATAACCTTGATAAATGATAATATGAGATATCTCTCATCTACACGACTAGCCATTTCGCTACACATGGTTCTCCATCTTTAGTCAAGTGTTTCAAACTTTCACCAATCCTTTGTTTTAATCCAAACACATCTTCTATACCAGGTCGTGAAGAATTATTACTTATATATGCTCCCAAGAATGTGGTCTGCAAATGATTGAAGAAGGTTATTGTGTTCTTCGGTATACCTTCAAACCATTTTAACGCCTCTCCTGTTAAACTGGATGCGAAATATTTGCACAATACCGCATCATGATTTTCCCATTGTAACATGCATCTCACATAAGCTTTAATGTGTTGAATTGCACAAGTTGTTCCATCGAAAATGCTGGTTAATGCGAGCAAATTGCATTTCGGTGGTATTCCTCCTAATTGTACTTCCCTTTTAAATGGAGTTTTCGCAGATTCTTCTATTGCTTCATCCAATTATCTTCTACCTACTTCTCCTCTGTTATTTAGCATTCCTCTCATTTCTTCTAATTCTTTCAAGATTTTTTGATTTACTCCTGAATCTTGACCCATTGGTCTCTTTAATTTTGCTTCTCTTCTTCTGCGTTCACGTTTATCTTCTCTTGAGAAATTTTGTATCTCTTCTTCATTATCCTCATCTCGTCTTCTTCTGCGATTCTCTTCCTCATCCCTATCTTGAATTCGAAAGTGATGATGTCGTTCATTTTCCCCTCCATAATTTTGTTCATTTTTTATCAACTCAATTTGCTGTCTTTCAGCAATTCTCTTCACTCTATCATACTCCTCATTGAGATTATCATTATTCCAGTTTTGTATACGCGTTCTTTCTCGGTTGTCATGATTGTTCTGGCGAATTGTCTCCTGAAGCTCTTGCTCTTCCATTTCCGCTCTCAACTTTTCACGTTCGCAGATTAAACGTGCTTGTTCAGCATTATGTATTTCAATTTCTTCTTCAATTGTCTGTTGATTTCTTTGATTTTCTCTCACATGTAAAATTCTTCTTCCCTCCTCTTGATTTCCTTCGCCATCTTGGTTATTTTGTCTCTGAATTTGCCCGTTCTCTTGATTTCCTCCAATTTGTCTATCATCAAAAGTTTCATTTTGTGGAATGTAACGATCATCAATTCTTTCTCTATTTTCGCGATATTCTCCATTAGGATTTGACATTTCTTCCTGAATATTGTTTCCAACATTGATTGTAGGTGAATTTTGCCTCATTTCTCTTCTAGTTGATCTGGAATATGATTTTGTAATACTTCTCGATCTTCTATTCTGCAATCTGATATTCTCCATCCTTAATTCGTGATTTTGTCTTGTTAAATTTGCACGTTCTTCCGCCTCATCTCTTCTTTCTTCATGTATTCTTCGTCTCAATGTTTCTAACGCTCCAATTTCTTCACCTCCATGAATTATTCCTTCATCTGCTTCTTGATTTCTCTCTTCCTGTCTGTAATTTCTATTTTGTTGCTCTTCTTCTACTTCTTCTACTGAATTTGATCGCCAAGTGTGTACGCTCACTCTCTCATAATCTGTATTCCTCTCTTGAACTAGTGTTTGTTGAGTTGGTGATTGAATTATACTTTCTCTATTATTTCTCCTTCTAGTAGATTCTCCCATTTCACTTCTTTCTCTTCCATCAATTCTTTTGCTTCTTCTAATAGTAGTTGGTTGTTCGGATGTATTTCTTCTTCTAGTCATTTCTTCAATGCTAACAGTGTTTCAAGAAATTATGAAAAATTCTTAATCAACTACTTTAAATTTTCACAAATCTCAATATTAATCTTTGATTTTTTATAGAATAGTCTTCAATATTTAATCTTCCCTGTTTCTAGCCCCATTATGTAGTTGCAGGAAATCCTACACTACACCCCTCCTATGATTTCATTGTTGATCAGCTCATTTAGTTTAATGCTCTTAATTTTATTGATTGAATTCTGAATGTTCTTACAAGACAAGGAAAATAAAGAAGATCAAGAATGATCTTTGTTCTGAACTCTCTCCTATTTACTTGTCTTTCACTCAAAAAAGATCTCTCTCTCTTTTACAACTCGAATGACTATTTATAAGGAAATACATAGTGGATGACAGCTAATCTGTCATTTATTTTCGGATATGGTTTGCGACATTCTCTCAACCTTACAAATGTTAACTTCGCAAGCTCTCTAATTTTCGCAAGACTATCACATCTTTCCCATGATATTTGCTGACGTTGTTTTCTGAAACTGTTCTGCGACGCTATTGTGCAATTCCATTGATAATTTCGTTGAGACACAATTTTTGCGAGAATCTGATCCTACAAATACATAAAAAAAATGGATCAGGGAAGATCAATTACTGCGGAATATACAAGGATTCATTCTATTTTTCATCACTATTTGCATAACGACGTTTAATAGACATAATCCTTGCAAACAAAATATTTTAACCTATCTTCCATCAATAATTGACAATATAGGCTTAACTTTTGTAATTGTCAAAAGTCTATTCATTCTTTCATCAATGCATGCATATAAATTCATGAACGACTTTACTTTTGACAAGATATGGGACAATCAAGTTCACCGACTCAAATACACATATCCCATAACAATATTGCAATATATAAAATCATAAAGATTAATATTTCAAAAATTATCTTCCAAACAAGTTTAGAATTTAAACTAATAAATCTAAAAACATGAAGATGAAAAGGTTGGACACAACTATGTGTAATCACAATAATGGATATTCCAAACTCTAGTTATTCTTTTAATAAAAACATAAAATAGAAGATTTACTAGGCAATAAAACCTTTGAAGAATTATTTATCGTCCCCGAACTCCTTTTCGTCAACAACCATTGGGACATAAGTTTCATTAAGGTAGGAGTTTATATCAATAAACCTTCTCGGCTGATGTTGTCGAACCAGGGCCTTCTGAATCTCATGAGTCTTATACACAAAAGCCTTTATTTGTTGAATCTCCTTTCGCACCTCCTTCAACTCTTCAAGAACACCAGAAAACTTATGAGAGTTTGAAGGAACGGCTCTTGGCTTCCTCACATTCCTTCTTTTTCTTTTCAAGGTAGGAGATAACGGAGATTTTTCTTTTTCCTTCATGATTGATGGCTGTAGGATCAGAATCTCGCAGCAATAATGCCTCAGCGAAATTATCAACAACACAACACAACAACGTCGCAAAATAATTTTAGAAGTGACATAATAAACGACGTCAGCTAAATCATGAGAAGAATGTAATGATTCTGCGAAAATTAGAGAGTTTGCGAGATTAACATTTGTAAGGTTGCGAGAATGTCGCAAGCCATATCCGAAAATAAAGGACAGATAGCTGTCATCCACTATGTATTTCCCTATAAATAGTCGTTCAGTTGTAAAGGAGAAGAGAGAGATCTTTTTTGAGTAAGAAACAAGTAAATAGGAGAGAGAAAATCTAGAGCAGTGGTTATTCTTGATTCCTTTATCTTTTCTTGTTAGATTGTTCAAAGATTCATCAATAAAATTAAGATTGTTAATCTAAAATGAGTTGAATGTTAATGAAATCATATGAGGGGTGTAGTGTAGGATTTCTTGCAACTACATAATGGCGCTAGAAACAGGGACGCTGAAGATCGAAAATTGAAGATTGTTGTTGAGATTGTTCAAATCAAGAAAGTGATTAAATAAATCAGTGAACCAGTTAAAAGAAAAATGATGAGAGTCAATGAAGATGACAAAAGATTGGAGTGTAATATGATAACAAAAACAATGGTTA
Organism: Papaver somniferum; assembly: GCF_003573695.1. Lineage (NCBI taxonomy): Eukaryota > Viridiplantae > Streptophyta > Magnoliopsida > Ranunculales > Papaveraceae > Papaver > Papaver somniferum. The sequence goes on along the minus strand of NW_020627707.1, from coordinate 1,094,567 downwards.
ATGAATTCCATGAAAACATCAAAGGAAGAATACATAAACGAAATTTTGAAGGAAGGAAGGTTATGGCGGTAGAAAAGACATCACCCTTGAAAGATTGGGAAAATCAAAAAATTACATTCATGGCGGTATAAATACCAAAAGAAAATTTGAACCACACATCTCCATTGGTTATTACAGTTCCTATTACGCGAAAAGAGAAGGAGACAACAACAAAATCCACGGGAGAATGGATATTGAACAGAACTTTAATCGATACAGGAAGTTCAGTGGATATAATATTCTATCATGCATTCAGGGGAATGGGATTTAAAGATGAAGAAATGTCCAGTTCAACATATTTTGTTCATGGCTTTGGAAAATCCATAACAAAACCTAAAGGAGAAATAGTGGTACGAATTCCACTAGGAGAGATCGAACACACGTAACACTATGCGTGGTGGATATAGAATCTCCATATAATATGTTGCTAGGAAGACCATGGATACATGCGATAAAAGTTGTAGTATCAACATTGCATCAATGTATTAAATTCCCCACACCAAATGGAATAGGATAAATCAGAGGAGATATTGACAATGCGAAATTATGTCATCAAATTGAAATAAAGCATTATGAAGGACAAGCAAAAAGGAAATAATTTCGCAGAAAGTTGGCAAAGGAGGCAAAGAAATAAGAAGAATTTAGAGTGTATATGATAAGGGCAAAAGAAGGCAATGAAATACCCAGCGAAATTTTGGAAGAAGGAGAAGGACCTGTGAAAATAATAAAAGAACCAACACCAATGAGAGAACCCAAGCCCAGTTACACTGCCGCAGAACCAACAAAAGAAATAAACGTTGGGACTATAAAAGAACCTCTAATATTGAGAATTTGAACCAAGATGGATGTAGAAGAAGAAGAAAGAACTGTCAATCTTTTGCGAGAATATAAAGATGTTTTCGCATGGAGCATGGATGAGATACCGGGAATAGATCCATCAATTGCATGCCACAAGTTGGAGATTAACAAGAATGTGAGATCATTTAAACAAAGAATAAGAAAAATCGCAACAGGTTACCATTCCCAAATAGAAGAAGAACTACAGAAAATGCTTGATGCGGGAATCATAAGAGAAGATAAATACCCAGAATGGATAGCGAATATGGTCGTTGTCCCAAAGAAAAACAAAGGAATAAGGATTTGCATAGATTTCACTGATTTAAACAAAGCTTGCCCTAAAGATAGTTTTTTGTTACCAGATATTCCTCAAATGGTGGAATCCGCAGCGGGAAATGAAAGGGTATCGTCTTTAGATGGGTACAAAGGGTATAACCAAATACCTCTCGCTGAACAAGATCAAGAACATACCGCTTTCCTCGCCCCTAGAGGTTTATATTGTTACACGAAAATGCCATTTGGTTTGCGAAATGCGGGAGCGACATACTAAAGAATGGTAGAGAAGGTGTTCGCAAAATGGATACACAAAACATTAGAAGTATATGTGGACGACATGTTACTAAAGAGTAAAGAATCCAAATACCATGTACAAGACCTGAGGGAGATTTTTGAACAAATGCAGCGGTACAACATTAAGATGAATCCTGAGAAGTGTACTATTGGAGTTGCATCGGGAAAATTTTTAGGCTACATTGTATCAAAAGAAGGAATACAGGTTGATCCAGAAAAAGTGCAAGCAATTCGTGACATGCCAACACCAGCAACGATAAAAGATGTACAGAAGTTGAATGGACTTCTAGCTTCGCTGGGGAGATTCATTTCGCGATCATCAGACAAATGCAAATATTTTTTCGATATACTCAAGAAGGGTGCGAAATTCAAATGGACTGATGAATGCGAAAAAGATTTTCAAGGGATCAAAGAACATCTTATGAATACAACTATTTTACAAAAAGCAGAATCAGGAGAAGAATTATTGATCTATCTTGCGACGATGTCGCATGCATTAAGTGTTGTATTATTGCTAGTAGACGCATGAGTGGAGAAACCCATTTATTACATTAGCAAAACTTTTAATACTGCTGAGAATAATTACTCAAAGATTGAGAAGTTGATCTTAGCATTAGTTTATGCATCATTTAAACTCCGCATATATTTTCAAGCGCACAAGATAAAGGTATTAATGAAAGTACCAATTGAATCAGTGATGAAGATTTCTAAAAGATCACGGAGATCCAAAAGATTTATTAATAGAACCAAATAGATGGGAGATATTGGTAGATGGATCATCAAATGGAGAAGGTAATGGAGTTGGAATTTTTTTAATTTCACAATAAGGAATAAAGATGGCTTTTTCATTCAGATTGGAATTCGCGTCCACTAATAACGAAACGGAATATGAAGCTGTGATACATGCCTTAAAATTCGCAATAGAAATGAAACTAGAAAATGCCAGGATCACTAGTGATTCACAGCTAGTTATTCGCCAAATAAAGGGAGAGTATACTACAAATGAACCATCCTTGAAGAAATACAAGAAGCTCGTTGAAGAATTGTCAGCGAAAATCCCAAAAATAAAATGGAGGCACATTTCAAGGAAGGATAATAGATTCGCAGACGCTTTTCCTTTCATCTCAAGTATGATGACAGATCCAACTGCGAGATGCATAAAAATACAAACACTTCTGTCACCATCAATCAATAAAGAAGAAGAAGAAGTGGACGTGATGATAATAGACGGTGAAGAAGAAGAACAAATGAACAATATCGCATATTGGAGAACGGAACTTCATGCATATTTGGCGAAAGGAGAAACACCAAGAAATAGATTGGAAACACACAAGTTAAAAAGCCGCTTAACGAATTATGAATTAAGATATGGGCTGCTATACCGAAAATCCTTTAATGGACCATCACTCAGATGTTTGACACGAGAGGAAGGAGAAAAAGTACTAAAAATCTTACATAGTGGGGATGCTGGAAATCATAGCGGGGGAAGATCTTTGGCACATAGAGCAAAAATGCAAGGATATTACTGGCCATACATGCACGAAGATGCAAAACAAATATCAAGACGTTGCGAAGATTGTCAGCGACATGGAAAGAAAATACATGCACCTGGAGCACCATTGTCATCTTCAACCAGTGTGTGGCCTTTTGGAAAGTGGGGCTTAGATATTGTGGGGCCATTTTTACCAGGTTCTGGCCAAAGAAGATACTTAATAGTCGCAACAGATTATTTCACAAAATGGACAGAAGAGAAGGCAGTACAGCATATTCGCGACAAAGATATCTTTACATTCATATTCGAAAATATCATTTGCAGATTCGGAATTCCTGCGCAGTTGGTATCTGATAATGGTAAACAGTTTGAAGGACAGAACATAGAAATGTTACTTAATGCATTTAAGATAAAATGTGAAAAGTCTACTCCTTTGTATCCACAAGCTAATGGGCAGGTAGAAGCAACAAACAAAACAATTGCAGATATATTAAAGAAAAAATTGGAAGGGCATCACAGAGCATGGTGCGAACAAGTACATAATACAGTATGGGCTTATAATACAACTAGAAGAGAAGCTACTGGAATGTCACCTTTTTGTTTAACATACAGAGTTGAAGCGGTGTTACAAACAGAAGTTGTTATTCCGACAACAAAGAGAGAAGCTTGGGAGAAAAATCTTAGTGCGGGTTTAATCTTAAACAAACTTGATGAATTAGAAGAAAGAAGAAAAAAAGCTTTACAACATATGGATAATTATCAGCGAAGATTAGCCCGAGAATATAATAAACGTGTCAAAGTACGCGAATTCCAACCAGGAGATTTAGTTCTGCGAGAGACACCAATATATCAGCGAGAAAATGGTGGAAAATTAGCGAAAAAATGGGATGGACCTTACATCATTAAGGAGATAGTTAGAACAGGAGCTTATAGATTAATGGATCCAAAAGGTAGAGATGTTTGTCATAGACTTGACAGACCATGGAATAGGTTGTACTTTAAAAGATATTATCCGTAAGAAGCTTTGAGAAGTTATGTATTCTGAAAGAATAATTGCAAGATTATTCATATCAAAACAAGATCATGATGTGTGAAACTTTCGCAGAGATAATCACAGAACAATGACATAAGGGGCGAACCTTTATGGCGTACACCCTAGTTCGCGAATAAAATTTCGCAAGAGGCAAATGTAAGACCTAAAGTACGTCATATAAGGGGGTACCTGTTGTGTGGCTCAGGGAAAGGATACACCGCCACCGGAACCTGAGTCATGGATATTTGGGGTCAATAAAGCCCATCTGGGAGAGGCACCTTGGATTCTCAGCTTAAGCATATGACTTAGGTTGGGCGACTAAGGTAATAAGGACTCTCCCAAGGAGTGCAGATCTGATCAAGGCACCGAGGTACATGGTTGAGTCAAGAGTGCCAGGGGCGTTTGAAGCGTACCTTGCCATTCTTGACAAGTCTTGGCTTATACTGCACTCGGCCTGAAGAAAACCCCAGTTAGGGTGCAGTCTCGTAACCATAAGCCCCATAGGTAAAAGGGATAATAGGCTGCGAAAACAACTGGTTGTTGTTAATACTGTATGGGAGGATCTAACCTTGTATGGTAGAAGTACGCCTCCTTGAAGGCGCAATCAGGGGGGAGATAAGGGTGGCACCCTCCATTAGGGAGCTGATAAGTGTCTTAAGACGCAAATGTCAGGAGGCTTTTTATTCGCAAGGGTATTAAGGCTTGTCATATTTGTGCAACAATCCTGAAGAGACAATAATACAAAAGAAAAAGATAAGACGAGATCAATGGGTTTTTGCATGAAAGTGCGAAGACGTCCTGCGATTTCGTCGCAAGACGGCAATGTCATGGGGATTTATTTTCGCAAGAATATTTAGGCCTGTCATATTGTCGCAACATTCCTGAAGAGTCCATAATACAAAAGAAAAAGTTAAGGCAAGATCAATGGGTTTTTGCATGAAAGTGCAAGGACGTCCTGCGATTTTGTCGCAATGACAAGAGGTGGCATAATAAGACCTTTAATTAGGAAGGAAAAATAAGACCACATGACAAAACAAAATATTTATAAGTATTCATAATAGATTATTTTTCGCAAGAATGATAATGAGAGGAAAGTATGGGAATCAATAAACTAGAAGCATTATCTTTCTCACCAGCAAAATACTAAAAGGGAAAATTGATTCCAAAGTTGGTTGAAGAATATTATTCGCAAAAAGTAATAAAGATAAGACAATTCAAGAAGATAGAACTAGATAAGAAGATCATGCTTCAATATTAATTCCAGTAGAAGGAGATAATAGACGTTCTTCGCCAATGTACTCATTATCGCAAGCCTCTCCTTCATTTCGATTCTGATCTTCGCCTTGATTAGCACCTTGATTATCGCCAGCAATTACTTCTTCAAAAGAGATTTCTTTTTCATTTTTATTTTGATTAACACCAGCAGATGCTTCCTTAGAAGGAATTTCTTCTTCATCTTCCAAGAGATTATCCTCTGCACCACTTTCATAATCATAATCACTATCAGCGGGACGAGGAACTTCATCATCATATACTTCCAAAGGTTCGATTGATGTATGAGGATGAGATTTTTTTTTAGAAAATAAAATATCATTTACAAGGACTTTAGCCCGGAGATGAACTTGACGAAGAAGTGCTCTCTGATGATTCCTATCTTGAATATCCTTAAAATAAGCAAGATAATCAAGTCTTCTTTCTGCTCGGTCGCGAGAACCAGTAAGGACAGAGACGAGCAATGCATTTTCTTTGCGAATTTTGGCATATTTAGCCTCCAAGACAGAAATGGAGGAATGAAGATTCTTCTCAGACTCTGCGAAAGGTAGAATACAAAATTTCAATAAGACGAAGAACTCAAAAAGATATGACAAGGAAAAGATAGTTAAGGCAGTCAAACTATTATGACTACCTTCATTTTGCGAAATAAGATGTTGAATCAAATTCAGATGACTATTCTCCCAACGGCCCATCGCATCATCAAATTTATCTCCAACTAAACCTTTAAGTCGAGACTGAAGATTTTTCTCTTTAGAAATAAGAAAGGCATTTTTCTTCGCAAGAGAAGAATAAGATTCTTCTAATTTGGAATATTGTTCTTTAAGTTGGTTCTCCTTTACACTTAAAGCTATTCTACCTTGAATGAGTGTATCTCTTTCAGCAGTAGATGACTCTGTTACTTCTTTAAGTTCATTTCTCAAAGAGCGAAGAGATTGTTCTTGGTCATCACATACTTTCTGAAGAATGCTAAGTTGTTGCGAAGATATCGCCATCTTGTTTAAACAAGTTCGCTTCTCTTGAGATAAGGTTTTATTCTCATCTGATAAAGTTTCCATCCCTAAATTAGCTTTAGTTAATGAATAAGAAAGGCGAGATATTTCATTACTTAATAAATCTTTCCTCTGAACTAATTGGGTATTTTCATTGGTAAGATTATTTATATGATCAAGAGAATATGAATAAAGGTTATCTAATTGGTTATATTGATCCATCAAAATCTCTTTATCAACACGGGATTCTTCAACAGCAGATTCAAATTGATATCTCTCCATTATTTGTTTCTGGTTTAAGTCTTAACATGCGAAAGAGGGATTTCAAGGATAATTAAATATGGGAAGGATAAAATCATTAGAAAGGCAAATTCATCATTCTTATTGCGAAGGTTGTCACGATCCAACAAAATATTCTGAAGCTTTTGATTTTCGAGACGAAGAGCATTACACTCTTTTTCCAAAGATGTTTGCGAAGCAGCTCTGTCAGAACCGAAATATTTACTCAGAATTTCGCAAATACTAGACTTGACAGGATCAATGGAAGACCTCTTTCCATCATCCAGGACTTCAGAAAAAACTTTGAAAGCAATATCTATTCCTTCCACGGTTTCTTTCGAAAAGGGAAGAGGCTCAGGTAGAGAACTGGCAATGATAGAAGGTTGAGAAACATTATCAATAGGAAGAGAAGAAGTTTCATTCACAGAAGCATCAATAATGGGGGTTTCAATCATTGAAAATTTAGTTGAAGAAATGAAGTCTGAGGCAGCTTTTTCGCGAATTGGAGATGATGGTTTTTCTTGCGAAGATGTCGCAGGAGATTTAGAAGAGATAAGTAAGTGGAATGGAACAGAAGTTTCAACAGTTTTAAGGTGGCCAGATTTCTTGAGAGGTTTATTGACATCCTTATCACCCTGCGAATTACAATCCAGATAAGAAGCATCCTCGAGAAGATAAACACGATTAATACGGAAAGATATAAGCGGTTAAAAAGAAGCAGTTACAAAAGACGTGTCAAGAAAAAGATGGGAAAAAGGATACGTGTGATAAATGCAGAATATGAAATGATGGATAACTGCGGTATTTATCACATCATTCTATACTTCGTGGAGAAGATATGAGAATAGGCAAGATGTAGGATCAGAATGTCGCAGCAATAATGCCTCAGCGAAATTATCAACAACACAACACAACACAACAGCGTCGCAGAATAATTTTAGAAGTGACATAATAAACGACGTCAGCTAAAATCATGAGAAGAATGTAATGATTCTTCGAAAATTAGAGAGTTTGTGAGATTAACATTTGTAAGTTTGCGAGAATGTCGCAAGCCATATCCGAAAAAAAGGACAGATTAGTTGTCATCCACTATGTATTTCCCTATAAATAGTCGTTCAGTTGTAAAGGAGAAGAGAGAGATCTTTTTTGAGTAAGAAACAAGTAAATAAGAGAGAGAAAATCTAGAGCAGTGGTTATTCTTGATTCCTTTATCTTTTCTTGTAAGATTGTTCAAAGATTCATCAATAAAATTAAGATTGTTAATCTAAAATGAGTTGAGTGTTAATGAAATCATATGAGGGGTGTAGTGTAGGATTTCCTGCAACTACAATGGCTTAACAATCACATTAACATCTTTTCCATCAGAAGACATCATGCTTGGAGTATCCATAACGTATGGGTTTGTGAGAGGAAATCACAAATTGAACTCAACAATTAGTCTTGAGATAAAAAGAGGTTTTGAGGAAGGAAAAAAGGAATGTAGGGTTTCGAAACCTTTAAACAGGTTCGTACACGTCCAACTCACAACCCTATAAAGAGTCAAATTGTCGATAATAACCTTTCTTTGTTGATAGACAGGAAAAAACAAAAAAAAACTAAGAAAAAGAACGAAATACTTTTCTTAAAGCCTAAGAGGTACAAAATCATTGTCTCTTTTAATCAGGCACATGAGACAAGATTTCCAAAACAACACAATCAAGTTGTGTTGCGGTGAACAACAATTTGTCCACCATTTTCCTCTTGAGAGGAATCCTCAGACTTCTGCCTATCAAACCGATTTGACCATACCTTCTCCTCTAATGGTCTTGATTTGTTCTTGGAAACTAACTTCTTAGATGAAGATAAGATCCTACATACCTCAGCGGTCTTCTGAGCAAGTTTAAGCTTCCTTGCTAAATGATTTGCTCTTCGTTGTAGTTTGTTGACGTGTCTCAATTGGTGTTTGTACTTGTAACACCTTGAAAGTTCATGACCCTTTAGAGAACAATATGAACACGTCAAACTAGGATAAAAATCAGGTTTCTGAGATGTGCACGCAGCTAGACACATGGTGGAACCTGAAACATTGCAAACAGAGTTTCCAACAAATGGGTCAATTTTTTCTTCCAGATTAGTTGGATTATCTTCTGAAAGAATATTGAAATTGATGTATGTATTACTACAATTAAAAAATTCAATATTTTCACCAAGAAGTGCAACACTTGATTTCTCGTCTTCATTAGAATCATAGCTGTCAGACATTTCATCAAGAGTTGCAGCAAGACCTTTGTTCTCAGTGTATTTTCTACGATTTGGGCACTCGTTTGCAAAATGACCAAATCCTTGACACTTAAAGCACTGAGGCATCTCCTCATCATCAGTTTCATATGTTTCCTTGTTTTTAGGAGGAATACGATTATGAGGTTTAACTGATGCTTTAGGCTTGTCTCTGGAGAACCGTTTACTTCTCTTCAACAGAAGATCTCTAAATTGTCTTGTGATCATCGAGACTGACTTGTCAAGATCTTCATCTGATAAATCTGTCTCAGAATGATCATCTTCAGAGATATACACTTTTTACTCTTATCAAGTAATTTAGTGTCCTTTTGTGCTTTGAACGCAACATCCTTAGTTTTGGATGAATGTTCGTGATCAAAGATCTTAAGCTTCCCAACCAGCGTATTTTTGGAAATATTATCAAGGTTATTTCCCTTAACGATGGCATGCTTTTTATAATCGTATCTAGATGGCAGCGATCTGAGAATTTTCATCACAATGTCCTTTTCAGGAATAGTCTTACCCAATGCAAAAGATGCATTAACAATTTCAGACACTTTGTGATTAAAATCATCAAATTTTTATTCATCTGCCATAAGAAGGTTTTCCCAATCGGAATTAAGGTTTTGATGCCTATTTTCCTTTTCACTGGAGTTACCTTCGAATACGGTTTCCAAGATATCCCAAGCTTCTTGCGACTTAGTGCAATTAGTCACATGGTGTTGAAGATTTGGGGTAATGGCATGTATGATCGCGTTTAAACGTCAGAGTTCTGCTTTGCAACAAGTATCTTGTTTCTTACTCAAAAATATCTCTCTCCCTTTACAACTCGAATGACTATTTATAAGGAAATACATAGTGAATGACAGCTAATCTGTCCTTTATTTTCGGATATGGTTTGCGACATTCTCGCAACCTTACAAATGTTAATTTCGCAACCTCTCATATTTTCGCAGGACTATCACATCTTTATCATGATCCTTTTGACGTCGTTTCTGAAATTGTTCTGCGACACTATTGTGTTGTACCATTGATAATTTCGCTGAGACATAATTGTTGCGAGATTTTGATCCTACATCTTGCCTCTTCTCATATTTTCTCTACAAAGTAGAGAATGATGTGAGAAATGCCGCAGCTGCTTATCTTTTCATATTCCACATTTATCACACGTATTCTCTTTTCCATTTATTTTTTGACACGTCTTCTGTAACCGCTACTTTTCAACCGCTCACGTCTCTTCGTCTTAATGGTGTTTATTTCTTCAAGTAAAAAATTTTCTTTATATACTCTTCTCCCCCCTTTTTCCACTTTTCTTTTTACTTTATCTTCTATTTTTATTCTCCCATCTCTGCAACTCTGTTATTCTTCTGCAAAATTCTGCTGCTGTAATTTTTTCTTCCTTCAATCCTTTTACTTTCCACACATTCCCATACTCTATATTCAAACATGGCTCCAAGTGGTCATAGATATGAGAAGAATTTACAAGATGTCCAAAAAGATCTTGCTGATAAAGGCTTTACACTCTCCACCATTCCCGGTGAGAATGCCAAATCAATTCTTTCTGTCAAGCTTTTCTCTAATCAAAATTGTGATGATCAATCAATCATAATTTCGCTAGGTCAGATTCTCGCAGGTCTCCCTATTCCTATTTATAACCCAGATTTTCCTTTATTTTATGAAATTCTCGCTCAATCGGGATTTTGATGAGCCATCTTCCAACTAAGTGGGGACTGCATCCGTATGATGTTAGAGTTCGCTAATCGTGGTGCTGGTAGAGGATCTATTTACTTTAGGGATCCAAAATTCGCAAACCTAGAGATAGTTGCTGAGAAGTATACAGTGGCGAATTTCTTTGAAAACCACGAAGTTATCTCCATGAAGAAAGAGAATACTCGCTGGGGTATTCGATTAAGAAAGAAAGATAATATTGATGAAGCCAAAATTCTTATGAAAGATATTGACTGGCATTCTGGTAAAAACACAACTCCTCGCCAATCCAAAGATGATAAATGGTGTGTTTTTCCTTTAATGCTAAAGGGACCCTACATTGCTGGATCAAACGTTCTTCCTGCGAATCTCGCTGCATATCAACCTTAGGTTTTCTCTTGGCCCGAGAAGGAGAAAGAGGTATCCAACTTCCACAACGGGAGGATCATATCCATTAACAACGTATACCCATGATTGAAAATCACGCGCTTGAAGAAAAGCTCGCACAACAATTTTCCACCATAAGTAATTAGAGCCATCGAAGACTGGTGGTACGTTAATAGAGATAGCACCTCTGTCCATAAAGTCAGATCGCTACAAACACAGACTTGTGATGTCTTGAACGTGTTTTCCTGCTCTGATACCAATTGATAAAACGGGGGTCTAACAACACCACCCAATATTTCGCTTAACAATCTGTATGGACTAACTCCGAAATACTTTATAGAGAATCAACTAGACAGTCAGACTCAATCTAGGTAAAAGCATCTCAAGAATTAATATCTCTCTCTTGAGTTGATTTACTCAAGCTAATAGAAATCATCAAGTTCTAATCAAATACAAGGAATAACTCGGATGGTACCAAAGACCAATATCCGAGGATCAATCAATGACAATCAACAACCAAAGGTTCGATTACTCTAATTGATGATCTAACGCACAACCTGTATTATTTCAATTTTAAAGATAAAACAATATAATGCGTAAATTGAAATAACACAGACACCAAAAACTTTGTTAACGAGGAAACCGCAAATGCAGAAAAACCCCGGGACCTAGTCCAGATTGAACACACACTGTATTAAGCCTCTACAGACACTAGCCTACTCCAAACTAACTTCGATCTGGACTGTAGTTGAACCCCAATCAATCTCACACTGATCCAAGGTACAGTTATGCTCCTACGCCTCTGATTCCAGCAGGATACTGCGCACTTGATTTCCTTAGCTGATCTCACCCACAACTAAGAGTTGGTACGACCCAAATTCGAAGACTTTAATGAAAAAAATCTGTATCACACAGAAAAGTCTACGATAATAGATAAATCCGTCTCCCACGAATATACCTACGAGTTTTGTTCCGTCTTTTGGTAAATCAAGGTGAACAGGAACCAATCAATAATACCAGACTTATATTCTCGAAGAACAGCTTAGTATTATCAATCACCTCACAATAATCTTAATCAACGCAGCGAAAAAAGATATTGTGGAATCACAAACGATGAGACGAAATTTGTTTGTGATTACTTTTTATCTTGCCTATCGGATATAGAAATCTCAAGACAATTATTACAATTGTACTCGTAGGATAGAAGATGCAAGATCAGATCACACAACTACAAGAAAAGTAGTATCGGTCTGTCTTCACAATCCCAATGAAGTCTTTAAGTCGTTAACATGGTTAAGAAGAAGAAACCAAAGGTTAAAGGAGAATCGACTCTAGCTTAGCACAACTAGTATGACATAGAATGTGTGGGGATTAGGTTTCCCAGTTGCTAGAGTTCTCCCTTATATACACTTTTAAATCAGGGTTTGCAATCAATGTTAGCTAAGTAACAAAGCATTCAATATTCACCGTTAGATGAAAACCTAATTAGATTCAATCTAATATTTCTCAACCGTTAGATCTAAAATTTAGCTTGTCACACACAAATGAAATGTCCAATTTGGGTTTATGAACCGTACCCAAACATTAACATTTGTTGGTTCAACAAGTCAACCAAAAGGTTAGCCATATGATTACTCTCATATCAACCTTATTCTTCTTCACCATAACTAGTTCAAATGACTCAAATGAACTAGTTAGAGAGTTGTTCAATTGCAAGGAAATCTTATGTAACTACACAAGGCACAATTGAAGCAAAATCGGTTGATTCACTCGAATCGGTTCATGAACTTTATAGCCACGGTTTGCAAAAGAATTCCTTAGTTTATTTAAACATTAGTTCAAGAACAACCGACTTTAGATATAACATGCTCAAGTTCGCGGACTTAAGCTCATGGAAGGATTACACAAACTCCAGCAGAAAATCTCAGGCCGAGAAGTTCCGCAAGTTCGCGGACTTGGCTCACGCCACTTCCATTTCTCTTGATCAACAAATTTCGCAAACTTTGGTTCAAGGAATAAGGACTTATACATATATGTGTTTCCACAACAATGCTTATGTCCTACCAATGGTTATGTAATCTAAACTCTCATTTCAATCATTGAAACATTCTCAGAAAACGTTATATAGTCGTTATTCACAAACCATTTTTCGTCAGAGCAATTTTCAAAGTGATTGAAACATAACATGACTTTCGTCACTTGTTAAAGATGAATTCGGCTAAAACGAAATCTTACCAACACACATTTCGATAAATAGATAGGCGAGATAAACTCGGATCGAAATAGCAAATGTGTATAATGAAAGTCTATATATCAAAACTACTTTTGTCTCAAGAGTAGGAGATAGAGTAAATAGACTTTTGAGTGACAGACAAGTTCAAGTCTCCACATACCTTTTAGTCGATGAAGATCTACCATTTCCTTGAGTAGTCCTTCGTTTTGTATGATGATTTCCATGGAGTCTTGAGGTCAACTACACTTTATATCCTAATCCAAGACTTTATCTCTAATAGGTGTTGATGGTGGATTTTAGTTCAGGGCTAAAATTGTAAAACCAATTTTATGCACTGACATCATGTAAAGGATAAAGCCACTGATAAGTGATGAATACTTCTTCACTTCACTAATTTACCTAGTGTTGATGGTGGATTTTCATTAAAGGCTAAAATTGTAAAGGCCGAAATTATGCGCTAACATCCTGCAAAGGATAAAGCCACTGATAAAATGGTGAATACTCATTATCAATTAATGCATGACTAGCCTTGTATTTTCTGTACTTCTCTACTCTCATTATTGGTGCGGCATGACGACTGAGTGTTGCTCTCAGCAGAGCAACACGAATCTCCAAGCGTTAATAATGAAGCGTATACGAAATACCCGTACAGGCTGCAGTTCTTGGAGTGTTATACTAACCCGATCGAGCATCTGGACTGTCTATGTCAGTCTTGGAAATAATCACGACCACGCAAGTCGGCCACATAGGTGCAAAGTCACGTCTGACAAAATAATCACCAAACGCCAGTCCAGAATGGGATATCCAGACTGATGTGGAGCAGCTTGGAAAAACTCGTGCGCACAAGACCGCCTACGGCAGTCTCAAATTTCTCACGACCGTCCAAATTCACCATGATGGTTGGACGGCGTAGATTATCCCATGACTGGTTGGACAAAGCTTGTCCTGTACACCGGCGAACCTTCTTCCTACCTGCATGACCGACTCTTTCCTAACCTGACCAGATTGCAATATACGATTGTCCGAAGTTGGGTCAGCGTGGAGAATTGAGGGTCGCAGAAAATTCCACTAAAAACCTAAAATTGATCACGACCATCCAACTTTACCACCATGGTTGGATGGCTTAGATCAAGCCTGAGATGGTCGGACACATACCACCGCACTCAGCACCGGCCTAATAAGTGCCCCACACAATCGGCCTCTCCAGATGAGGTATATAACACGTATTTTCGGTTAGCCAAACTAACTAACACGCGGCCGACCAAAAACCCTAATTAGGGTTTTGTGTTACAAATCGATCACGAGCGTCCATTTTCTCCTGCTCGAATGGAGGATCCAGGAATAGACTAAGCAGGTCCGGTGAGTATCAACACGATCACTGTGGGCCCACCTATCTCCACACCCGATCTTCCAAGGCATACCATGGATGGTTGCCTCGATTCGCACACCCAAACTAGGCGTGGTCACACTTCCCAATTGCGAACCAATCTCGACCACTCAGCTTCGCCGTAAAAATTGAGTGGCTTAGATCACGTTTCTATGGGACAATAAGGTACAGACATGTACACAAGCCCGCCATCTGCATGCCTGACCGATCGTCCAAGACCGACCAGGCTTGGTCGTCACGAAACGCGCGCCCGAAGTAGGCATGACGCGTGGCCTTTGCGGCATGAGATTTCTATCGCAAATCAATCTCAGCCATTCCTCTTTGCCTAACAAATTCAGTGGTCTAGATTGCACCTTCATGAGACAGTGAGGTATAAGCGCCTACACCAGCATGCCGTCTACACGCATGCCCGATCGGCCCTGCCAAATATGTCTCCCATGCTTGGATTCGACCAAGCTAAAGGTTGGTGTTTGAGCACCTCCCCTAATCCAACGGTCGCAAATGTGGGTCGCAATCCATCTCGTCCGTCCAACTTCACCAGCTTGAACGGACAACCTAAGACAGGAGTTAGGAGACCGGTGAGGCATCACCACGATCACCGTCGACCACTCTTCCACACAGAGTGATCGGCCAAGTCAGGACTTACCTGTACATCCTCCAAACGATCACTCGAAGATGGCTATACATGCATCTATTTTAAGACGCTTAATCGTGACTTACTCCGTTAAGCCTTAAAACAGCGATGCTTCACACATGCTGATTATATTGGATGCATTACCTGCATGGAATACACACGATATTTCACAAATATCGACTTCCTAAATAACTTAGTTAGTTAATCTAGCATCACATGCTACCTTTTGTGGGTCCCACGATCCACACACTCGAGACATTAATCATGTCACAAACTGGGGGATACATATACTGGGGTATTGGTCTGGCGGTTTACAGCGTGCAGCGCACAATGCGCAATTACAAGAATGTGTCAGGAAGACATGGACGGTTAGTGATGATGGGAGAAGTGGGCAAGACTAATCGTGCGACACTAACACACGCAACTCCACTACTCCATCACTCCACTTTCTCCACTTCCCATGAGAGACGTGGGTAAGGCTCAATGACTTGTATAAATAGGTTCTCCTCCCTATTTCAAAACAACACAAGACATAAACCAAGTGTTGATACAACTGTATCCAAACACCATAACTGATAGCTTACATTCTGCAAGCCAGTTCAGCTTTCTGATACAAGTCATACACAGCCAACAACTTCATAATGTCAACACCTTCTTCGCTTCCCTCCCTAAGTTCAACCCATCTCCTTCACTTTGTGACCGAAGCAAGTCTGGAACGGCCATTTCTTGGTTTAGGCCAGAGTTGTACAGATTGATTTCTCGAATCACAAGCACTCCCGTGCAGTGCATTTGTTTAGGTTTTAGATTCATTTCTCATCCACACACCCCAAATTACCAAAACCGCCATAAATAGTTTTCACCCATAAACAATAGGCTAATAATCAAGACTTATAGTTTTGATCACTAATATTGACAAACATGCTTGAGATAGCAACGCATGCGAGTTCGACCGAGCATTGATCTAACAATAGCTAAAGGTCTCGGACTAGGATAGAAAGTGTAGTTGAGCTCAAGACTCCATGGCAATCATCATACAAGACGAAGGACTACTCAAGGAGCTGGTGGATCTTCATCGACTAAAAGGTATGTGAAGACTTGAACTTATCTGTCACTCAAAAGTATATATATTCTATCTCGTACTCTTGTGACAAACGTCGTTCTGATGTATAGACTTTCATTATACACATTTGCTATTTCGAGCAGAGTTTAACTCGCGTATCTATTTCTCGAAATATGTGTTGGTAAGCTTTCTCTTTAGCCAAATTCATCTTTATCCAGTGACGAATATCATGTTATGTTTCAATCACTTTGGAAATTTCTCTGACGAAAAATGGTCTGTGAATAACGGCTATATAACGTCCTCTGAGAATGTTTCAATGATTGAAATGAGAGTTTAGATTATATAACCATTGGTAGGACATAAGCATTATTGTGGAAACACATATATGTATAACTCCTTATTCCTTGAACCAAAGTTTGTGAACTTTGTTGATCAAGAGAAACAGAATGTGGCGTGAGCCAAGTCCGCGAACTGGCGGAAGTTCTCGACCCGAGAATTTCTGCTGGAGTCTGTGAACTCCTTCCGTGAGATTAAGTCCGCGAACCTAGTTCACGAACTTGAGAAGGTTATATCTTAAATCGGTTGTTCTTGAACTCATGTTTATATAAACTAAGGAATGCTTTTGCAAACCGTTGCTATAAAGTTCATGAACCGATTCGAACCGTTTTTGCTTCGATTGTGTCTTGTGTAGTTACATAAGATCTAAGCAATTGAACAACTATCTAACTAGTTCATTTGAGTCATTTGAACTAGTTATGGTGAAGAAGAATATGGTGCATATGAAAGTAATCATATGGCTAACCATTTGGTTAACTATTATTGAACCAACAAATGTTAATGTTTGGGAACGGTTCGTAAACCCAAAATTGGACATTTCATTTGTGTGAAACAAGATAAGTTTTCGATCCAACGGTTGAGAAATATTAGCTTGAAACTAATCAGGTTTTCATCTAACGGTGAATATTGAATGCTTTGTTACCAATCTAACATTGATTGCAAACCCTGATTTGAAAGACTATATAAAGGAGAACTCTAGCAACTGAGAAACCTAATCTCCACACCTTACGTGTGATACTAGTTGCATATCTAGAGTCGATTCTCCTTTAACCTTTGGTTTCTTCTTCTAAAACCAGGTTAACGACTTAAAGACTTCATTGGGATTGTGAAGCCAGACCGATAATACTTTTCTTGTAGTTGTGTGATCTGATCTTGCATATTCTATCGTTACGAGTACGATTGTAATAATTGGCTCGAGATTTATATCTCCGATAGGCAAGATAAAAAAGTAATCACAAACACTTCGTCTCATCGTTTGTGATTCCACAATATCTTTTTTCGCTGCGTCGATTAGGATTATTGTGAGGTGATTGATAATACTAGGCTGTTCTTCGGGAATATAAGTCCGGTTTATCAATTGGTTCATGTTCACCTTGATTTATCAAAAGACGAAACAAAACTCATAGGTATATTCGTCGGAGACGGATCTATCTATCACCGTAGACTTTTCTGTGTGATACAGATTTGTTTATTAAAGTATTCGACTTTGGGTCGTAGCTACTCTTAGTTGTGAGTGACATCAGCTAAGGGAATCAAGTACGTAGCATCATGATGAGATCAGAGGCGTAGGAGCATAAATGTACCTTGGATCATTGTGAGATTGATTGGGGTTTAACTACAGTCCAGACCGAAGTTAGTTTGGAGTAGGCTAGTGTCTGTAGCGGCTTAATACAATGTATGTTCAATCTGTATTAGGTCCCGGGGGTTTTCTGCATTTGCGGTTTCCTCGTTAACAAAATTCTGATGTCTGTGTTATTTCTTTTCCGCATTATATTTTGTTGTATAATTGAAATATCACAGGTTGTGCGTTGTTCAATCAATTCGAATATCCGACCTTTTGGTTGTTGATTTAAATTGATTGACACTTGGATATTGGTCTTTGGTACCATCCAAGTTATCTCTCTAGTATTTGATAAAGATTCGCAGATTTCTATTTGCTTGAGTTTATATTAAATCGAGAGATTGAGATATAAACTCTTTGATATACTTTTTATCTAGATTGAGTCTGACTGTCTAGTTGATTCTCTAGAAAGTATATTGGAGTTTGTCCATACAGATTTCTAAGAGAAATATTGGGAGAGGTTGTTGTACCCCCACTTTTTCGTGTCTTCATATAGGGTATGCTGAGTATACTTCTACATACAGATTTTTGGCTGTGTGTTCTGATTTTTGAGACTTTGGTGTGATTTTCCTGACTTTTGTGTGAATATTATTACACAATCTAGGGATGTTGAGTTCTTTGAACATGTTTATTATTAAACATGTACCTCATTAGAGATGTGTTGTTGATCCCCTAAATTTATTTTCAAATAGTCAGAACTTATCGTAAAGGAAGATGAAGTTGAGGTTGAGCCTAAGAGAAGTAACCCAATTAGACTTGAGACCTCTTATGAAGCCGACTTCATAACATGCCTAGCTTAGTTTGATCCCCCATACTTGTAAAGAAGCCTTGACATCTACTGAAACCTCATTCTGGTAAGAAGCTTCATTTAGTGAAATGGACTCAGTCCGTCGGAACCAGACTTGGGAGCTTGCTAGTTTACCTCCAGGGAGTAAGACCATGGGATGTAAATGAGTCTTTAAGAGAAAACGTTAAGTAGATGGAACTGTGGAAATATATGAGGCTAGGTTGATAGCTAAAGCCTATAAACTAAAAGAAGGTGTAGATTTCCTTGATTTTTATTCACTTGTGACGAAAATTACTTCCGTTGAGATGCTAATTGCTATTGCTGCCATAAAGAACTTAGACATACATCTGATGGATGTTAAGACAGCTTTTCTAAAACCGTGAATTAGATAAATAAATTTACATAGATCAACCTGAGGACTTTGTAGTGAAAGGTTGTGAATACAAAGTTTGTAAGTTGAAAAATATTTGTATGGTTTTCAAATAAGCACGTAAACAGTGACATGGAAAATTTGATCATGTGATAGTGAGTAGTGGATTTAAGTTAATGAATCTGACAGTATATTTACAAGTAACTTGTTAAGGATGCATGTGTGATTGTATGCTAGTATGTTGATGATATGCTTGATACAAACATAGATGTGATTAATTCCACTAAAAACATACGCTGAATGAGAACGTTGACTTGAAAGAATTAGGCCCTTTTGATGTAATCTTAGGGATGAGGATTAGAAGATAATCAAACATTAGTCTTAGTCATTCTCATTATGTTGAATTTGTGCTTATGAGATATAATCAGTCTGATTGTAAGCCTGCATGTACTCCATACGATTCTTCTTGTAGACTCGAGAAAAATAAGGGTAATGGAGTATATTAACTTGAATACTCAAGAGTTATATGATGTCTGATGAATTTAATGAACTGTAAGAGTCGAGACATTTCCTATACTATGAGTAAGTTAAGTAGATATAATTGTAGTCCATATCAAGAGCATTCAGATGCACTTATTAGAGTATTATGGTACCCAAAATACTCTATTACCTTTTGTTTGATTTATGAAAGGTATCTTGTTGTCCTTGAGGGACTTTGTGATGCAAACTGGATAGTTGACTCAGAGGGGTCTAAGTCTACGAGTGGATATGTTTTCACTCTAGCAAGAGGGTTTGTTTTTTGGAAGATTTCCAAACATACATATATTGCTCAATTCATTATGGAATCTGAGAGTATTGCGTTAGATAAAGCACGAGAGGGGCCCGACTGCCTAAGATGCTTTTTAGAAGACATTCCTCTCTGGCACAGGCCTGTGCCATCTATATCTATGTATTGTGTTAGCCAAGCTATAATAGGCAAAGCTAAAAATAACTAATCTCAATCGGCGTTATTTCCATTGATTGGTTAAAGTCCAAGGAGAATATCGCACAACCTTTGACGAAAGGTTTATACAAAGAGATAGTGAAAAATGCATCAAGGGGGATGGGGCTTTAAGCTCATAAATTAAACTTGCCATGAAGGATACTCAACCTTGCTGACTGGAGATCCCACGATCAAGTTTTCGAATGAGACAACTAATTTGTGGTGGGTAATGGTAAACACTACCAGAGAATTCATTCTATGTCCCTTCCCTGTGGTGTAGACGTGATAGTGTGACTGCATGTGAAGGATGACTTTGAAGAAGTCTTAATGAGTTCTATAGATTCAATTTAAGATTGAAGTGGGGTGTAGCAGTAACACTCTTGATGGAAACTCACCTATCTGAATGAGGAGGTGGGGCCGCTTCCTATGAGAATATGAGCTTTGATTCTCTAGAGCATTCTGAGAAACATGATATGTCTAGGGTCAAATTGGACAAAACTGCACGAGCTTGGAAGCAACCTTGGAGATATCATCCGTGGTTCTTATCGCGAATTACATCAAACACCAGCAATTCAAGACATAGTTCACTGTCCCTAGCAAGTAATTCCGGTAATATCTCACTAAGCAAAGGTTCAAGACCTCATGGACACCTCTGCCTAAAATGGTATTTCCTGCGTTTTTTTTATATGTGATTTTCATTTTTGATGGTTTTGGTATTACAAGAACTTAGGACCTAAGGGTCACTAAGGGTTCACTAGTTTATGCTTTTCACTTTGGTGAAAGAAACCTTTAGTCTCACGTGTGAGAAACTAAAAATGAAAGCTCTCTATACTATTATGATTTGTGCAATCCATAGTATGATCCTGGGGTCAACACACTTTTGTGTGAGGGAAAGGACGTAGAAAATGACTAGTATGATTTCAACACTTGCACGATTCGTTTGTCTGTTCCAGTCCGTTCGGGTCGCGATATTGGGATGTTGATTTACCAAGATCTGTCTGTGTTTTCATATTTTATTGAGGTTTTCGTTCATGTGGGAGATTGTTGGAAACAATATTTATTAATTATTATTTTAAGATTGTTAACTAAATAAAATTAATTTATTGTTTTCTTTGTGAATGAAACTTATTAGTCTCACATTGTGTAGTTTCCATATTTTAGTAGTTTTAAGAGACTATATAAACCTTTTAGTCCCGGATCGGGGAGTTCCTCTTCTTATGTTGTATTTGTCAATTATATAAACAAATTCACTACTTTTGTAAAATCTAGGGAAAGGGGTTTCTCTATAATTTAGAGAGACCCCCAAGGAAAAAATATTTTATACTGTTTTCTTTAGCGTTTGCGATTTTAAGGGTTTTTCGGAGTTGCCAAGCTCAAGTTGAGCATCTACTACATATGCTAGTAGTAGGTGTAGTAGGGTGTTTTATCCTGGAGATATCCGTCCTGTGAGGGCTATAGCATCACTCTTGAGTGTAGCCGGGTGCTAATGTCTTAAGGGCAGCGTGTTGAACACGTGACTCACTATGTTTTTCAAAATTTTGCCTTGTTGTTGTTGTTGTGGAGATATGGGAAGCTCGCTTGTTTCGTCAAATCCATCATTTCCATTACAAAGGAACTAAGTATCAATAACTTTTGCTTATTTGATTTTTCTTTGTTTTGATTATTGCACCCAACAAATAATACAACAACTACTACTACTGATAGTAATAAGTTTTGGTGGGAAATACCCATTGATGGGTTGAGTTTGAATGAATTAGAACAAATGAAATCAGCTATGGAAGAATTGAAGAAAACTGTCGCTAAGAGGATCGAGGAGTTAGTGATAAATGGAGCTGTTTCATCTACTTCTCCAGTCATGATGCCTACGCCGCACTTGAACGTGAAACCAATCGGTATGAATTTATATGCTGATGGTGATACTGGCTAAACAACAAATGCAGTACTGCTACTAGTACTACAACTGCTATTGTCCCTTTCGATAATTATAATCGTTGATTATTTCTTTTTCTTTCTTTTTTTTTTATTTAGGTTGATTTGCTTGCAATGTTCTGCGCTATTGACAATTCAAGTTATAAGTAAAAAAATTCTATGTTTGTTTCATGCACTTCTTTTTTTATGATGAGAAATTGGCCAAGAAGCGTGATTCCTGTAGAATAGTTTTGAGCTCAAGTGATATTTTGTTCATGATGGTAGGAAACTAATAACGGAAAATGGGTCATTTGTCAAATATATTTAAAACATGGTTTAAATGGACGAGTAAAAATTTGTATGGGTGAAATGGACACCAAAAAAATAGCAAGGATGAAACTGGATTCATCCTACTTAAACTTAAAAAATAGCAAGGATGAAACTGGATGCATCCTAATGTAAATTAAAAATAAGAAAAAGTATTTGAAAATGGGTAAGATGAAACTGTTTACCAATTCAAAATCTAAATGTCCTTTTCATCCAGGAATTGTTGATTTTGATCTTTTTAACCAATTTTGTGAACTAATAACTCTAGATTTTACTATTTCTGGCTTTCTGCCTAGTGCTTGCATGCCTTGGAGCACCATTTTTTTTAAGATCGTACCATTTTTTGAAAGTCGTGAGTGCCATTGTAATAAAACTTGTGCTTCACCATGCATAATTGATGATCGGTTGTTGTATGGTTTTTTAATTGATGTATTTATTAATTGATGTATTTATTATTTACAATGTTCTGCGGTCCGGTAAAATTCAAGTTACAAAAAAAAGGTATATGTGTCATGCACTTCTTTTTTGATGAGAAATTGAGCAAAAAGTGTGATTCCTGTAGTTTTATGAGAAAAATTGAGCAATAAGTGTGATTCCTGTAGCACAATTTTTGGCGGAAGTGATCTTTTTCCATGATAGGATGCACTGACGGACCTATGAGGGAGATAAGTGGGGCTTTAGCCCGCCCCCTCATAGGTAGAGAAGTTTTTTCACTACATGCATATATGAGAAATTATATTTGTAGCCCACAGCCTAGACCACTACTAACTCCCTTTGGACCGTATCTTAATCGATTGAAAATTGAAAACAACTCTCCGTTGCTTGCTGCCATAATTGAGACGAAGAGTTACAGAGCTTGAAAGGGATTTGGAGACATATCAAACCCTTGATTCGATTTTGACCGAAGTTTATCAAAAGTTTGTGTTGATTCACCTAATTAACTCTCTTATGAGAACTAAATGTGTAGTTATTTGTAATTTTTATTACTTTAACTTGTCAAATTAGGGGTTTTTAAGAAAACGGTACTCTCTAGAACTTCTCTTGTATAATTTTTCGATACCCCGTATGACATTTTTTTCTTTTACGCAGTTTCCCTTTCATTAGACTTCTTCGACAATTTTGTCCCATCCAACAAAATTTTTTGGGTCCGTCCCTGATAGGATGGCAGATGGCATATGGTAGCAAATTAGCAACTGCTAGATTTTACTATTGCTGGCTTTCTGCCTTGGCTTGCATGGTCTGACTATGGTTGTCGGTGGAGCTCCATATCTTAGATCATACGTGTGTGTGCCCGATTAGCTAGGTAGTAGGTACCATTTTTATAAGTCGTGAGTGCTGTGATAAAACCTTAACCATGCATAATGGATGATCGGCAGTTGTATAGGTTTTTAGAGTGAGGAGGTTATTGGTTAAGATTCATGAAAATGCAGGGGTTAATCATATTCATATAGCAAAAAAAAGAAGAGTCAGTTTTTGAGTGTTTTCCGATGTCCAATGTTTTCATTGGCTTTTAATCTCACTACTACTGTCTATTTATATCTCTCAAATCTCAATCGTTCTAATGTCCAGAATTCAAATTTTCACTCCGAGCCATAGGTCTCTATTTTTCTTTCTTTTTTTCTTTGACAGTTATTATTGTATTTATTTTCTTTTTGAACCGAAAGTATAATTGAAATATCGGAGGAAACTAATAATAAATGAAAAATAGAGAGACATTTTTGAAAACTAAGAAAATATACCATCACTGCTGGTTACCGGCGAACAAATCTTGAATACGTACCTATCTCATGGAACTGCTGGAAATGGAGAAGGAGAGTAAGAGGATACAAAACTAGAGAAAACTGGGTTGCTTTAAAAATATAATCAATTCAATAGAGTGGCAATAAAAAAATTCATTTTTTTTTTGTAAATAAATTGAAATTTCACATTCTCTTCAAACTGCAAGTTTTAAGTTAATGGAAGGGCGCGATGTTTTGATAACCTGTTCATCAGTTTTGTTCCGCAGGTATTTTAGTAGGTTGTTAATCTCAATAAAATCAACGATAATCTTAAAATCATTTTTATCTGTTATTCTAATCTAAGTCGATTAATTGGTTGTAATGCACCAGTCTTGCATCAATGAAAGTAAAGGTTAAAGGGGGTTAATTCCTTTTAACATTTTTACTTGTAAAAATAAATTTGTCGTTTTTGAACCTAACACTTTCTACAAGGTCCAATAAAAATTAAGCCCAAAATAGAATGACTTTCTCAATGCGTACGATGCTTTCTGATTTTGCATTTGATGGTGAAAAATCAAATCAGTAGATGATCGCTATAAAATAGAAGGCCTCTTGGGACGGTCAAAAAGCGTCCCAAAAAACCCTAAAATCGTCCCAAGAAGCATTTGTGACGGTTTTGTGTCTGTGCTCTATTTTACCGTCACTAATATTTTTTTGTCATACTTTCTTTTAGGGACGGCTTAAAAATAGCCTTAAATTAATTATCCCGTGACCTATAGGGACGGTCAGACCATGAACGTCCCAAATAACCATCTCTAGGGACGGTTTTGAAAAAATGACCGTCCCTAGAAGCCACCTGTTTTGTAGTGGATTATTTTAATCATTTATAATAAGATAAAAAACTGCCTTATTACAGTGGCAATCGTGGAAAAAAAATTACATTGCAAAAAAGCAAAAAAAACACAAAATTGGATAAAAAGATCAAAATCAACAATTCCTGGGTGAAAAGGATATTTAGATTTTGATACTATTTAAATGGACAAAAATTTAAAAATAGTCAGGATATAAACAGTTTCATCCTACCCATTTTCAAATACTTTTTCTTATTTTTAATTTACATCAGGATGCATCCAGTTTCATCCTTGCTATTTTTTAAGTTTAAGTCAGGATGAATCCAGTTTCATCATTGCTATTTTCTTGGTGTCCATTTCACCCATACAAATTTTTACTCGTTCATTTGAACCATGTTTTAAATATATTTGGACAAATGACCAAAAAAAATGGTAGTTGTGATACTGTGAAAATGCCCTCTCCAGAACGCTATTTCTGTTTATTTCTTACAAAAATATAATACCATTTTTTCATTTCAGCCCATTTTTTTTTTTTTTGATCGGTAAAGAAATGCATATTGATCAAAAAATAGAGGGTATAAAGATTATACCACCCTGAGCAAGAACAAGAGAAAAGAAAAGAAGGAAGGTAACAGGCTACCCACCTTCAAAGCCAAATAAACAACAAAGCCAAACAAGCAACAGAGTCTGACAGGCTACACAAAAAATAATCTACACGGGATCAAAATAGATTTTGCACCAATATGCCATAATAGTGGAAGAGTTAACAGTATCAAACTCTTTAATTGCAAGGGCCCAAGTGAACAAGCAGTAAATTGCTTTGTTCACAACTCCAGTAACATTGCTTCTTTTATCAGTGAAAACTCTGGCATTTCTCTCCTTCCATAAGCTCCAAATGATTGCAACAGGTACCAAATTCAAGACTGCTAAATTGGTTGTGTTGTGTTGTGGCATATACCAAGCTTGAAGAGAAAGAATGATAGTCCTATGTAAAACCAGTTCAACTTGCTTAAGAAATTATTCCACACTTCTTTAGCAAAAGTGTAATGAAGTAGAAGATGAGAGTTTGATTCATTGTTGTTGCAAAACAAGCAAATTTCAGGGACTTCAACACCTCTTCTTCTAAGAAAATCTCTTGTAGGAAGTTTGTCATGAGAAATTAACCACAAAAAAAATCAATTTTTGGGGGACACTTAAGATTCCAGATGAAAGTATAAATCGAAGTTTGCTGAACAACACTTGAGATTTCAGCCCATTTATATGTCTTAACAATACGTCCACTGGGAAGGAGGAACTGTTACCCAGTTACTTTGATCGAATAAGAAATTTCATGTACAATCATTTACCTGGTTGTTATATATTTGAGAAGCCGTGTGCACATCGTTGGCACATAAAATATACGAGAAGACATGTCCATCCAGCACTACCACTTTTTTTTTTGACAAGAGCGCTGGGCACACAATATGTACATGCAAAAATGAAAAAATATTGACAGGTATCAACTATTATCAAATAAAAATGTTATAGATGTCAACTACGGAGGATTCAAGAATCAAGGGTAGTTTACATAAATCCTGGTGTATCAACATCTTAACATAGTATTCTACTTATTTCTGGGTAATCAACAGATTTATTATAACTGAACCTGATTTCAATAAATATTATTAATTTTCAACCGTCCGATCCAGAGCAGACTGGTTTGCATCCACTTGGCCATATTGAAGAAAGTTTATATCTGATTCGGGTATTCATGAGTTACAAAATAATATCACCTTTTATTATCCTGTTCGGGTTGGGGTATGCCAAAATTAATTGGGATATATTTATGGGGAAATTAGGCTAAGGCCCGACCCATGAGTAACCCATAATATGAGGCCCTTAATTAAAAGAAGTTTAAATTTAGGCCCCGAGTTATTAAAAGACATTCATGCCCTTTTATATATTGTCAGACCCCAAATTAAATAAAATTTAAATTTATGCCCAAAATTATTAAATCTAGGCCCAAAATTATTAAAGTATAGTGTGAATGTGCAAACAGAAGTTACACACGCATATGTCATGTGTATCCAGAAGTTACACATCCTTATGCCATGTGCAATGCAAAGTTACACATCAAAAAATAGACATTAAAAAGAACGCATACAAAAATTACATGTATTACTTTAATATTCATTTACAATAATTTCTTAGCATGTGTAACTAGAAGTTATGTACACACGCTTCTGTCTATTGTAATTGAGAGTTACATATGCATCTATCTACTGTAATTGAGAGTACACATGCATCTGATTTGTGTATTCAGCGTCAACTCCAATTCCAGCGAGACCATTATCACATTTAAGCAATTAGCTTTTATGAAATTATCTGAAACCTGAAATATAACAACAAGAAATCAGTATTTATAATATTAAAATGAACAGTACATACAACAATGCATATTCAGTTTCACCTACACGAAATCACATTCTATCATAGGGAGATGTGAAATCAAGTAATTAAAAACCAGAGCTTAAGAAACAACTTTGCGACAAGAATTCAAATTTTTTGCAAACTCAAAACAAGTGCTCATCAAACACACCAAAGTATAAGCATATGCAACAGATACACATCCACATAGAATGTGTAATTGGCCGTTACACATCCATAAAGCTTGTGTAACTGGCATGCGTAATTTTTTGGTTACAAGGTTTGTTCATTTAGCATGTGTAATTAAAAGATACTCATCCATCTGTCTAGTGTAATTCAGAGTTACACATGCATCCTACTTGTGTAATTAGGAGTTACACAAGCATATAACATGTGTAACTAGAAATTACACATGCATTCTACTTGTGTAATGTGAATAAATGGGCAGTCTAGACATAGAATTTGAAACTAAAAACAACAAGAGAGGGATCTAAAAAGGTGTACCAGCAAGAAAAGAAATGCCAGAACGATACATGGCATCACTATGCATTAAGATTCAGATACTCCAGATTGGCCTCCAGCAATAAGCACGCAGTTCTGTACAAGAACTCCAACATACTCTGTCCCAGCGCGCAATGTAGTTACCATCTATTCAGAGCTGAACGGAAACTCAAAAGTATTATATTCCAAACTCTCTCATATTTCTTTTGTTACGATCTGAAACAAAATAAACAAACTTTAAGATCAACACCAATACTAAGCACCGAAGCAACCTCTTATGTTATCTTTTGCTTCTGTGCCTAAGCTACTCACAAAGAAAAACTTCAAAAAGAATTTGAGTGCATTGAATAGTGTTTTTCCTTTTCATGGAAGAGTCGAGGGAGAGAGTTTTAGGATAAAGAATTGACCTGCTTTACTCGCTTTTCTAGCTAGATCATCATCCAAACCGAATGATGGTCCTTTACTGAGAACAAGCTGGCCATAAAGCAACTGCCAACCAATGTTATCTAGTCATTCCAATATGCATGATATACCTTTTCATAAGAACCTGCAATATATAGAACATAAACTTTATATCTCAGGATGTGTAACTAGCAGGATGTGTAATTAGCAGTTACACATCCATATAGCTTGTGTAACTAGTGGTTACAGATCCATATATCTTGTGTAACTACTAGTTACACATCCATATAACTACTAGTTAGAAGAAATCACTAACCATTTCTAATTTTAAACCACCTCCAAGCACAAGTCCTCCTATAACATCAACTGTTGGCTTTTGGCATCTGCATGGACGAACCACCATGATCAATCAAATATAAGCTAAGATTCAAAATATAAAATTTGAACTCTTACCATCAGGTAAGGTCTCATACGAAATAACAACTTCGTTAGTTGGAGTATGATCGTACTTCATCAGCGCTCCAACAATAAACCCAAGTCATCAAAAAAATACAAGGAGAGAGGGAGAGAATACAGATGAATACTTGTTGTTGTTTTCTCGGTTCTACCCACATCAACACTTACCAAGAGACTCCAATTAACAAGCATCAGATGAGAATTAGATACAACTAGTTATTACACATTACTGGTTATAATTGAGAAATCCAAAAAATATTGGATCAAAAATCACTGCCATACAAAACAATTGCATCTATAATTTCATAGTTCAGGGTTCAGGAGAGAGGAGAGAATACAGATGAATACTTGTTGTTGTTTTCTCGGTTCTACCCACATCAACACTTACCAAGAGACTCCAATTAACAAGCATCAGATGAGAATTAGATACAACTAGTTATTACCCATTACTGGTTATAATTGAAAAATCCAAAAAATATTGGATCAAAAATCACTGCCATACAAAATAATTGCATCTATAATTTCATAGTTCATTGTTCAAAAGGAATTATGACATACATAATCACTGAAATGGTACACATGGTACATAAATATGTTAATGAACATTAGTACACACAATAATGTATAACCAGTTTTACATGCACTTGACTAGTGTAAATAGGAGTTACACATGTATATGATTAGTGTAACTAGGAGTTACAGATGCATCTGAATAGTGTAGACGCAAGTTACACATGCAATTTGGATGTGTAGACGCAAGTTACACTTGCAATTTGGATGTGTAGATGAAAGTTACGCATGTTTTTCATAATCATCAAAATGAGAAACACAATCACATTGAAATATTAATCAAAAAACACCACCACTGACTTCAAATCCCCCTCTAAACCTGTTGCAACACCACCATCTCTATTCAAAAAGGTATTAGCTAAGAATTTTGTTCGTTAAAGAGTGTCAATTCAAGTTAAAGAAATTCAAAACAAAAGTGTATAACTAGTACTATCAGATTGAGCATCTTTTTTCAAAGTATTAGGTACAACCTCGAGTGATATATTCAAAATAAGTACTCAAAACTCGATTTTCGCTAATTCCTCTTCTTCATACTCGTCAAACATATACACGAATCAGAAATTAAATTATAAACGTATCAAGAACGACGACAAATTGAATTATCCAAAACAGAGAATCAAGCAAATCGAAACTAAACAACATCAACAAAACAAATGATACATACAGTCTATAAACACTATTGATGAACATCAGTACTCTCTACAATTACTGATAACAACAAGTAATCATCAACAACAACAAACATGACAATAATCTAAACGCATACCTAAATTTAAAACCTCTTGATTCAAGTAAAAACGAGAGAAATCTTACTGATTTGCAGATCTTTGCTCATACGACGATTTCATTTCTACTGTTGTTGAAGATCTTCTTGATTCCATTGTTAAATCTGCACAAAAAATATGTAATTAAGGTTAAAACGACTTTGAAGATCTTCGATTGATTCAAAAATAATCAGGTTCTTCTTCTTCTCAGATCTGAACATAATCAATCGAAATAAAAATCAAAAACCTAATCGAACTAATCGAACTATGAATGATGAACCTGATTAAAAACCTAATCGAAAATGATTTCTAGTACTTCGAATCAACTGAAACTTAGATTCAATTCAAAATCTTCAAAAAACCAGTTGAACCAACGAAAACCTAACCTGATAAAGCTTAGAAACAACTAAACCTAGATTCAAATGAAACTGATTGAATGATTTATTCGTATTTGTAGATCAATCTAACCTAGATTCAACTAAAACCTAATCGGATCGGTTCGTCTTCTTCTTCGTCGATCTGAATTCGATGCAGCCGGCTAAGAAAGAGAATGGAGAAGAGAGAGAAACAGAATTGAGAAATGAAAAATATCTTATGTATTCCTCTTGTATATATACTAAAGGGTAATGTTGCCATTATTAAAATTCGGAATAATTTATTATGGGCCAGATACGAAGAAAAATTGATATTTTGGGCCTAGTAGTAGCATTTTCTGAAAGTATGGAGTTGATAGTGGAGGATCCATTTTGTGGGGCTTGTATATATTGAACCCATATAGTAGGAAGGTTCTAGTATTTTTCACTATATTTATTTTATTCCCAACCAAAACAGTGGGCTAAAGGGCGTCCAATGTGTATAAAGTTACTCAATTACCATTTCCCTATAATAATAACTAAAACTAACTCTGTTTGGTTTTAGATCAAAACCTTATTATTTTCTTTCTCCTTCATCATCAATCTAATGATCAATTCTTTTCTCTTTCTCTATATTTCATCGTTTTTAAATGAAAAAATTCCGTCGATTATATTTTATTTTTTTAATGCCAATTGATTTTTTCACATTCTATCTAATGTACTTTGTTTTGTTATTTGAATGACAAATTAGATAAAAAAAATTGAAATTGTTGAATTACAGTTATACAGTCGTCATGGTATTTTTTGGTCGAGCATAACGACTTTTCGTCGATAAATATGGAGTGGGCCTATTTGGCCATTTGTGGGCCTACGGGTGCCTGTTTAGCCTATTCGGGCCTATGAGGTACAAATGATAAATTGAACTGCCGCACAACCGCTACAGGTTAATTTAACTGTTTTTTAAGAAAGTACTAATACAGTACAGTCAAAACATGCCATTAAAGGTGCCATTTTCGGAAATTTAACCAGGTAAAGAACCAATCTTCTTACAAAATTTTACCAAAAATAGTAAAATCTCCCAAATTCTTTTGTCTGAACTGAAATCATATACGGAAGTTTATTGGCCAACACTGACATATATACGCATCCATGCAATGCTCTAACTAAACCTGGTGAGATTGGAGTATACCCAGATTAATTGGGGTGTACCCATTCTATTCCCATCCAAACTAGTGTGCTAAGGGGTATCTAAAAGGTGTTAAAAGACCAAATTCCCCAAAAAAAAAACCATGCCGACCAAAAATTCATCAAAAAAAAATTCAAAAGCTTTTTCCAAAACTCTAACTATGAAACCAAATCAGAAAAAAAAAATCAATCAAATTTGGATTATACGGGTTTTGAGATCGGGTATGATTTTGTACCCAATCTCAAATCCCTTATGATTCAATATTTTTGCTGAAAGTTGGAAGGGTATTTTTTGTCGACCTTGCCGACTAATAGTAGTCGGCAGCTTCCTAGGTTGAATATCATGTGGACTTTTCATCTCTGAAATTAGCATTTACAGGGTCGGCAAGGTATTCATCCTTATATCTTGCCGATTATAGTTTAGTCGGCGGGTTATGAAATTAATACCTTGCCGACTAATCATGCATTTGTAACACCTTTCTCTGTATTGCAAAAATCCAATAGTCGGCAGGGTATTTTTTTGTCGATCTTGCCGACTATAAGTTAACCGGCAAGGTAAGAAATCAATAAGATGTCGACTAGTGAAGCATTTACAACAGTCTCCTGTGTGTCAAAAAAAAAAGGTCGACATCTTCTTCATTCGACGACCTTGCCGGCTAAAGTATAGTCGGCATCTTCTTCTTTCGACGACCTTGCCGGCCAAAGTACAGTATGCATCTTCTTCATTCGTCGACCTTGCCGACTTTTCATGGTTTCAGAACTGAAAGTGTTGATTTCTTCTATAACTTTGAGTATGATTTCATATATCAGCTTTGCAATCCCCTTTGTAGAAGTATTTGGGTAGTATGCTTTCATTTCCGTTGAAAAAAGAATTTTTCAAAACAAATTTTTTTCATCAAAAATCTTCCCACATAAGTTCAACCAAAAAAAAATCATAACTTAAATTCATAAGTTTTATTCTACTCATAAGTTTTAATCTAAACTCAATTAATTAACGTAATCAGATTTTTTTTTAGTGTTAATTAAACAAGAGTATATTAGCCATTTAGAAGATACAAGGTTAAGGGGTATCCTATTTTACTTCAAAATGACCCAAATTTTGTCTCATAGGTATACCCCAATCAAACCGGGTAACTACACTCAAACTTTTATTTTCTCCACTTTTTACAATTTTTTACAAGTTGTACTGTTACTACAACTGCTATTGTCTCTTTTGATAATTATAATCACTGATTTTATAGGTTAATTTTTTCTTTTTTTGGATTTAGGGTAATTGTTTTAATCTGTTCTGCGCAATTGAAAATTCAAGTTATAAATAAAAAAATCACTATGTTTGTTTCGTGCGCTTCTTTTTTATGATGAGAAGACAGGAAGCGTGATTCCTATATAACAGTTTTGAGCTCAAGTTATTTTTTGTCCTTGACGGCATATGGTAGCATGCCTTCTCGTAGTGAGTTGTATGGTCTAACTATGGTTTGTCGGTGGAGCTCCATATATTTTAAGATCGTACATGTGTATACCGATCAGGTACCATTTTTTGAAAGTCGTGAATGCCATTGTAATAAAACTTGTGCTTGACCATGCATAATTGATGATCGGTAGTTGTATGGGTTTTTAGAGGGAGGAGGAGGTTAAGATTCATGAAGACGCTGGTCGCTGGTGTAACATTTTTCACGTTTGCATCAAGAATATGACCAAAAAACAAAATTATGTAAAGAGTTAGTTTTAAAGGCTGGCTTCAGAGTGCTGTTTTTGCAGGTTTTACCTAGTATTTTCACTGACTTTTGGTCTCACTACTTGTTAGACTTAGTCAAGTACCCGTACATTGTACGGATTTTTTAAATTATAGTTAATCTTAGCCACCGGATAGGATGTTCAAATGTTTTAATTACATCTGTTATTGTGTCGGTCACCTTCTGTATTTTTCTACTTTCCGTTGAGTCTGTGAATCTATATAAGACTCAGTCATTTACTCTTTTTAGTTAACATTGAATATTACATTAGTTCACACTTCTCACATGGTATCAGATACCAAAGGGAATTTCAACTTCCTCCGATCCTGAAACTTTTACCTAATCTTCAACCTATCACCATTAAACCTGCAACTTAACCTACAGAAAAATGGTGAGAACAACTCAAACCACCATTGCTTCTTCTTCCGCAGTCGCAAATAACAACAACAACACAAATAATCTTTCAAATACAAACATGTTACCACCATTAATCTCTTCTCAACAATCACCAACACCACCTTCTACACACCGACCTCCACCGTCTTTCTCTTTTCAACCACCACAACCACCACTGTCAACACATCAATCTTTACCTTCTTCTTCACAACAACCACCAACACCATCTTCTACACAACGAACTCCACCGCCTTTTTCTTCTCAACCACCACAACAACCACCGTTTACTGCTACTTCACAACCGTCTCTCCAACATACTCCCATACAATTTCCATCGTATACATCACCTCAATCACATCAAACTACTAATTTTCCCTTTCAACAACAACAACACATTCAACAACAACAACAACAACAAAACTTCTACAATCCATTTGTTTTTCGTAGTCAATTTACAATTCCTTTTCAAAATATCTCCAATTTCGTTTCTGGAAAGTTAGATGGATCAAATTACCTAGTTTGGAAAGATCAAATCTCTTCCATTCTTATATGTACAAACCTTTATGGTTTTGTTGATGGATTTGTTCATCATGAGTTACCGATGGTGCTGATTAACAACATACATCTACCTAATCCAAATTATCTTGAATGGTTGCAGATTGATAAATTTGTTGGATCTTGTATCAATGCAACTGTTGATCGATCTTTTCTTCTGAACTGCTTGGTAAACAAACTGCAAGGGAAAAGTGGTTACATCTGGTTAAACTATTCAGTGATCAATTTCTTACCAGGAAATCAATGTTGCGATCTCAGCTTCATTCTATCAAGAAAGAATCTTCAACAATTTATGAATTTCTTCATCAAATTAAAACAATTGCGGACTTGCTTGCAGAAATTGGTGAACCAGTTCAAGATTCAGATCTGGTAATGTACACTCTTAATGGTATTGGTAAAGAATTCATTCACTTTGTGGTTAGTGTACAAAATAGGGAACCTCCATTGTCCTTCTCTGAGCTGATATCTCGTCTTCTAAGTCATGAACAATTTTTGAAGGAACAAGATTCAGACTCATGTTCTTCACTAATCATAGATCCCGCAAACTCTGCATTCATTGTTAAAAGATAGTCTTCATCTAATAATTCTACCAAATTTTCGCAAAGCTATGCCTTCATTTACACCTATGTCAGCACCATCATCTTCATCTGCTCCATCTAATCGTCCTTCAAATCCATGTTTTTTTTAGAAAAATTACTTTTAATCCTTAACAGAAACAAGTCATTGATTATGGAGATATACCCTGTCAGATATGTCACAAGGATGGTCATTGGGCAAATCGTTACGGATTTCGGTATTCTGCTTCTCGAAATAGTACTGCACCACCACAAAGAGCGTTTCTTGGTCTTGATATCAATGCAGGAAGTAGTTCTACTTCTCCTTGGAGTTCACAAGAGTTTGATTCTAATGTTCAGTTTCCCTCTAAGGTTGCTTATGAAAGTGGAGGTTATTGGAGTCTTAGTAACTCAGGACCAATTTGGATTCTTGACTCAGGAGCTTCTAGCCATATGAAAAATGATGCATCAATTCTACAAAATACTACTCTTCATTCTGGCCCAGAACAAGTCATGGTTGGTGATGGTAAATTAATTCCCATCTCATTAACAGGTTCTTCTACCTTATCTACTTCATCCAACCATTTTAATCTGCACAAAGTTATTTATGTTCCTCATTTGCAACACAATTTAATGTTTGTGGCTCAGTTTACTAAGGAAAATAACTGTGTGTTTCTGTTCTATCCTTGGGGATATGAAATAAAGTCATTGAAGAGCAATCTTATTCTTGCTAGAGAGAGGATGAAGGATGGACTATATCCAATACTATATGGTCACTCTAGTTCACACAATGCTTCCCCATAATCTTTTGTTGCTTCACTTCATATGACTGCTTTCTCAACTTTGGTAGCCTCTTCTTCTCTATGGCATTCAAGGCTAGTCCATCCTGCACAGAAGGTACTTCATAAAATTGATATGGATACTGACATCAAGATATCAGCAAAATGTACTTCTTCTATCTGTGAGTCATGTCATCTAGCTAAGAATAAATGTC
This sequence comes from Papaver somniferum, assembly GCF_003573695.1. Taxonomy (NCBI): domain Eukaryota; kingdom Viridiplantae; phylum Streptophyta; class Magnoliopsida; order Ranunculales; family Papaveraceae; genus Papaver; species Papaver somniferum. Next base: position 1,058,899 of record NW_020627707.1, on the reverse strand, counting down.
TCCCTTTTCATGCTACTGGTAGTACTTTTATTTTACCTTTTATGTTAGTTCTGAAAAGGCGAGGGTACCCAAATATACCTCAAGCTAAAACTTTTCCTACCTATAAGTCCTTTCTCCGAAAGTGATTGTGTATGAACTGAGTCGAGACAATGCAACTAATCGGTTCACACTTCGTGTGATCGTCTATGGATACGAGATCGATACAATACAACAACGAAGTATGTTTACTTGATAAAAAGGTCCGGACTTAACCAAACACAATAGGGTTGTTTATCAAGTATATAGGAATTAACATTTGTGTAATTTACTTTAATTATAATAAAATACTTATAATGCAAAAAATAAAAGTAAATGACACAACAAGATTTTGTTAACAAGGAAACCGCAAATGCAGAAAAACCCCGGGACCTTGTCCAGAATTGAATACGCTCAGGGTTAAGCCGCTACACAAAATTAAACCAACTTTGTATAGTTGAGACCAAGCAACTAAACCTATAGTTCGCCTAGTTCCGTCTATATTCCCACGCCTCCAACTTATGAATAAGTCACGTACTTGGAAAAATTCCTTTGGTTCGTATTCCAAACAATAAAGGAACAACAAATCTGTTTGGTATCAACTCTCTTCAACCAAGTGATGTGAGTTCGACAAAGGCTCTTCTGTTTATCTCAAATAAACTCCTTCGTCAGGTTCTTAGATCTATCTTATTCTCAACTACCAAAGGTAATTGTTAAGATTTTGCAATCAATACTTTTAATCACAAAGAATTGTATTGCTGCCGATCTACACAACTAATCAATCCAATCTACCACAATGATAAACCGATTATAGTTGGATCCTCTTATACCGAAACAAGTATTGTGCAAACCAAAGATTATGAACCCAAATCAGAAATCTTCAATATATTCTTTGTCTTCAAATCTTCTTAGATCTTCAATAAACACCTGCACACAACAACTTGAATCTCTTATGATCAATCACGCACATAACAGAGTCTGTTAACAATGGATTATCACAAGATCGTCTTTAGAACTAAAAACAGTCTAAAGATCCATGTCGAAACTTCGATCTAGTTTGAGTGAATATTATATCAGAAGAGAAGATTCTCAAGCATAAAAAAACTAGGTGCAATCAAAGTTCAACCACTCAATCGAAAACACAAGATAAACCGCAATTATCTAGTTTCCCACCAACGGTACTAAGAGCTTCCCAATCCCAAAGAAGACTTTAAACTAAGCGGCTGTAAGAGATTTCGCCTAATTAGGTTACTCTCCTCTCCGAATAGGCGGCTACACCAGTAACAACACAGCCGAGGAAGTTTGCTGTCACGAAGGATTAGTTTGCTAGAAATGCAAACTTCTAGTATTTATAGACAAGGAAGTTTGGACACCAAGGAAATTCCAAAACCAAAAATATTCTCAAGATATGCAATATGTTCCAAATTCGGTTTCCATAGTTCCTGGAAATGCTCTGCCCAAAATATTGACCGAATATCTCTTTGGAAAATCTTTAACTAGTAAATGCACATTACTAATTCTCGTTTTCCAAAAATAAAATTAACAACCTTAAATAAAAAGTTCTTAAATTATTTATTTTTCGATCCTGGGATTTTCTTCCTTTAGCTATTAAGGAATAACTTTGAACAATAAAAGATAAACATTATTGTACGTGTTCAAAGTATGTCGACATCCTTACTTTGTAAGTCCTCTTTCTTACTTACAACCTTGAAACCGAGTTTTCACACTTCCAAACAAGTTTGGAATTGGTTCATCTGACTTTCAAGAACTATGTGATTGATCAAGAACACTCAATCACAAATCATGGGTTTAACGGTTCTACCAAAACATGTTTCGGTTCTACCTCCATGTGAGTATTGTGCATAGTCATACTAGCTTTCCAAAATTCGGTTGACTAGGTATTAGGATCGGTTCCCCACATATATATGGTATCTAACTTATATGTGTTACACATGTCCATAGGATCGGTTCCCCTTTGCCCAAAAACGTGTTGCACATGTCCATAGGATCGGTTCCCCTTTCTTCTAAAAACTTGTTGCCTCTCATACAAGGATCGATTCCCCTTTGTGATGTGTTGCACCTCTTACTAGGATAGGTTCCCCTTTACCCAGATTCGGTCATACAAAAATCACAAACTCGTTCATACCATCTCAAGTGATTACTTAACATTGGGTTCACTAATAAAATTCATACCAATACATAAGTCAGGCCTTTGTGAATAGTTTTACCAAGAACACAAACAAGTCATGAGCGGTTATACTAATCACACATATTGGTTGTTCACAAGATATGCAATGAATAAAAATACCAATAATGCATGGAGATTTCCTTTTCGATTCACAAAATAAGTTCATGAATTTACTTCCTTAAAACACATGTAAAAAATTGTTTCCTAGGATGAAATCCTCACCTTATACCCATACATAATCACAATAGCATTCAACCGATTATGCCGATGTCTTATCTATAAAGTTTAATGGTTAAGCAATAAACCTCGTATTTTATTCCTTAATACTATGTCTATCTAGAGTGTTCATGCTTCGCAGTTTTGTTTTCAATATGCAAGACTTGAAAGATATGTTAGGGAATGAAACAGTTCAAGTCAAATATCACTAACCTCAAGTGGAAGGATGATGTTGTCGTTGTAGCTTCTCACTTCTTCACTTCTTTAAGTCTTCGCAATACTTGTAATGTCTCATATCCTAATACTTTCAAGCTAACCTATACGAAGTTGACTCTAGTACATAATCAAGCGACACTTAAAATGAGTTTTGATTCACTAAAATATGACAACCAAACTTGACATAATAACGCTTGGTGGGTTCAACCGAGCTATGCTCTAACAAGTTCACTATGATATTTGGGGCCCTGCCCCTGTACAATCTCATTTGGGATACAGGTACTATAATATCTTTGTTGATAAAAAGGTTCGGACTTAACCAAATACAATAAGATTGCTTATCAAGTATATAGGAATTAACGTTTGTGTAATTTACTTTAATTATAATAAAACAATTATAATGCGGAAAATAAAAGTAAATGACACAGCAAGATTTCCCACTAATTAACTGGTAATATAGCGGTAGTAAGAGATCGTTCCCGCAGAGAGATGTGTAATTGATAGGTTATTTAGATAGCGAAACAAAATAAAAGAAAAAAGGGGGGATTGTTTTAAGTAAAAGAATTACAAATAACAGAAAGATGATCAAGGAATCCTTCGTCGCTACCAAGCGATAATTGGATTAGTATACTTATCCATCTTCATTAGAACCATTCATCATCAACCATAGGAAAGCAGCTGGTGCAGTGCTATGCTCAAAGTCCCTTGTGTAACCGGATACCGAAGCGCTCGCATATCAAGTTCTATCCAACCGAACCACCAAGTAGTGGCGCACTCAAGGTGTAACCCAGCGGAAGCTTTAAGTTATGTGAAATTAGGTTGATCCTAGCAGTTAGACTCTTAGCGCAAGGTCCACTTACTAGTGTTGTCTTCACACACGATTGCTCCACAGAATCCCTCTGCGAGGTCTCACGTTCTCTACTTGTGTAAGGATTATTCAACAATTACACGGATATCTTAACCCTTTACTAGCAATAGAATGATCAATAGATTAATCCAATTGTACACTTGAACAATCTAGAAATCAATCATAAACCCTAACTATAGTGAAAATAAACGATAAGATGATAAAATCTGAATAGATTTGTATAATAATGTAGCTTCACGCTAGAACATTGAATTCATCCTCAATCAACAAAAATTTAGCTTCTCATGATTACACAATTACCCGGTTTCCCCCTAAAGGGGTAAACCCTAGAATATTTTATGAAGAACAAAAGTATAATATGAGATGTCATATGTGGAGATCCCCTCTAATTGTTGTGGAAGTCCTCTTATATGGTTTCCATGATATCTAGGTATTAGAATCCATCCGGGACCAAGTTTCCTTGATTTGGAAGTCAAAATACATCAAAAGGGACCCCATAGCTTTGTCTCAGTCGGCATTGTCGAATACCCCAAAGCAATGACGAAAGTTTGGGTCGAAAATACACCTTCTCTACCCGAAATATGGCCACTTTCGGTATTGCTTTAGAAATGCCGAAAGTTGTGTTGTACATTGTCGTTTTTCGTCTCGACTGTTTTGGCCGTAATTTCTTCGTCTGAACTCGGAATGACGTCATTCTTTCGCCGTTCTCTTCATAATTGAATTCTCTTAAATATGGTTATAATAAATCCTTAATTTGGATGAGTTGAACTTGGTCTTTTAGTTCTTCTTATGTTTTCGACCTTCTTTGCTCCTTTTCATCGCACTTCTTCCACTTCTTTCGGCTTTAAACACTTGGATCTTTGGAGAACTTCACTTTATATCTCTTATGCATCTCTTTTCACTCTTCTTTGGATGATTCACTTGATATGACACATAAACTAGAAAATAATCATAATAACGAGTAATATGCAAGAATTATAGCTAAAACAAGTATGGAATTGACATTCTAAACTTGTAAACTAAGCACTTATCAAATTTCCCCACACTTAGGTTTTACTAGTCCTCGAGCAAACTACCTAAAGTACAACAACTCCATGTTGTCGAGGATACGGTTACACTTAGCGCGTATAACAAGCCTTTAAACCCCTAGGTGTCCCTAGTGGACGAGTTATAGTCTCGTGAGGGCTTTACAAGAGATATACCCACAAAACCTACTCCAACTTCAAAGCGTTCCATCTTCCCAAGCATCCAAAGAGATATGAGGACATAGAGTTTCTGCATGCTAGTAATAAGAAGTTAGAAATACCAAAGAACATATTCTCATTATTAAATGTTGAGTGAGAAATAACCACACCATAATGAGAGAATGCGTGTTTGAGAGCGATCAATAAGAATTTCGCCTCGACTTCTGCCTTACTTGAAAGGACTTTATGATAATTCCACTCAATAATACGGCTTTTTTATGGTTCTCACATGTGTGCAGGTAGGAATGAAGATAGAAATCCTACACACGTTGAATGGTGGGAAGGAAACCTTCCGAATTATTTATGAAGACCCCACAAAATCGTGGGAAATAAAAGGCTTTTGTTGATGATCTCTAAGAAAGGAAATCAACCATTATTGCGAGGATGAGAGTACTTAGCACCTTCACATCTGATTGCAATGATGATAACACCACTCTCGCAGCATCCAATAGAAACGTCTTCCTTCGGCTCGTCTTCTTCATCTTCTTCTTCTTCGTCTTCGGTCTTCAACTGTTGATGATAAACTCTTGAACTTCATAAAACTTTGACAATTGTAACTCTTTTCCTCAATTTCCTTGTTGCTTGAAACTTCTTTGTAGATTTTTCTTCCTTATGGCCTTATTGAACAAATAACAACCTAAATGCAAATCTCTTTTTTTTTTCTTTTTCTTTTTTTTTCTTTATTGTAATTTGTATTTTGTATTTTTTTTTCCAAACAAAAATATTGCAACTACAAAAATAATAACAGAATTAAAATAACATGGCCATGAAAGAAGTACTTTACCACTTTGATCTTCACAACTTGTATTGTCTTCGTATCATAAACTTCAATAACTCTCATCTTTTGATTTTCTTCGCTCTTGTAAATAAGTCTTCATACATAGATATAGAATTCCGCTCCATGTATGTAAGTCTTCGACATATATATCAAAATATGCTCAAACTATGTTGCTTTACTTGGATATGAAATTTGCTCTTCTTTGTATAGTTGCTTGTAAACCTCAAACGTCTTCAACTTTCCTTGTAGATTTTGATGTCGCTCCACTTGTTGATGATATGATGTTTCTATGGATCTGTTGTTGGTGAGAGAGAGAATGGTGCTAACTGCAAATCAAACTACAAGAAGGTTGTTTTCATCTATAGACGTCACCCTCATGATTGACAAAATTAGCACTCAAGAGATCAAAGAGTAGTGCTTCTACTGGTGGGAGCTTGGGTAGCTCACCATTCTACCCGGAATTAACGTACGGTGACACACACCCAAAATAAAGCTCTTTAGTCATCTACAAAGAAATCTGGTCTGGTGCCTCAGTTAATATGAAAATATGTAGTCTCCACTAATGATTGATCAACAACTCTAATAATGCATTTCTCCCTGATCCTAATTTGCATCACCGGCATGATTAAATCCATTATTTAACACTCTAACAAGCAATAAATCCAATGTAGTTCCCTAACACTTCCAAGTTCAGTTATGTCGGCCAGAATTCTCTATGTAAACATACCTAGAAGTATGCTAGTGACTCTCAAATCTCTACAAGTTAGAGGTTTTTTTTTTATGCAAAATTTTAAAAAATTGACTCAAAAAAGCTAAAAACTCTATATGCAAAATATCCAAACACTCCCCCACACTTAAACTTTACATTGTCCTCAATGTAATTGACTCGTCCTAAGTAAAATTCAGTTGGGAAATCCTAATATGATATGCAAAAGAAGAAAACTAAAAACAAAAGGATAGAAAATACAAAACCTATGGGTTTCCTCCCATGCAGCGCTTAATTTAACGTCCTCAGCCTAACCCGCTGGTTATCGTCCATACACCAACAATCTGAAATCTGGTAGTCCGCCCAGAAAACAATCTGCAATTCTAGTAAAAGCTTCATGAAAACATTAACACAAGATATAAATATTGAAGCTATAAATTTATTGAAGTTTCCCCCACACTTAGTCCTTTCTACACTCGGAAATAGATAGAGAACATAGAATTCAGGAACTTCAAAAGGTTCTTCAGCATGGAGAACCTGCAAACTATTAGAATCAAACACATCAAGTGGTGGATACTTAGAAGAAAAATAATCCGTTAAAACTTTGGAAGCACACAACTCCAATCCTAAGTGAGGTATTTTCCTAAAAGTCGGGTTAACAACTCTTTCAGAAGTTATTTCAATTGGATTGAAAGGATCAACAGATATAGAATTATGTAAAGGATTAGACAAACCTTTTTCGAGATCCTCATCTTTTAACTCTAGTGAATTATTTACCTCAAGTATATCGTGGTCCTCTATTGAACTCTTAATTTCTGCTTCAACCGAAATCTCAGCATCATTATAATGTTTGGCAAGCTCAATTGGGTCTTCCACGACTTCAATCAATTTGGTTTCATTCTCAATCTCTATCACTTCAAAAACCTCGTCATCGGAATCAGAATCCTCTCCCAAAAAGTCTAGTTCATTGGTGAAAATCCTAAAATCTTCACTTTTGTACGTTACACCGTTGATAACAACGGTTATGTCATATCCGTTCTCCTCCTTTTGAATAGACGAATGATCGTTATTATGATCCGGAGTGGGAATAATCGTATCATTGTTGAAAGGAATTTCAAAAGGTTTTTCATCTTCATCGGAATCAATCTCAACCTCAGAATCATCAACATCAAAACGACATTCGAATTCCATGTCTATGGCCTTGTTAATTCCGTCAAGAATCTCTTGTGATGCACCGGCTTTTTATAGCTGCTCGTGTTGCTTAAAAAGTTTCTAACATTAACACGCTTTCCACCGATGTACACGATCTCCTCTTTTGGAAAGAGTGAAGGAAAAACACGATGAAGAGGAGTAGGTCTTGATTCAGTATGATCACTCTTTAGCTCCAAACTCTGTGTCATCTGCACATTACTAGAAAACAATTTATCAGAAGCATAACTATCCTTCCATCCTCGTGATTGTTCACTTACATGCCTATCATAAGGTTGTTGACATGTATGAGAATATCCGTAAGGTTCCGTGGGATATTGATCATAGCCAAAAGATTGGTTTTGATTATACCCATATGATGGTTGGTAGTTGTCATAAGAATGATATTGAAAACCATATTGATTAACACTGTTGTATGTGTATTCTTGTGCTCCGTACATGTAATTTCCGTAAGGAAACATGATGATTAACAAGAGCAAAATAAAACAAAAATCTAAAAACAAAATTAAAAACAAGCTAAACAAATAAAAAACTAGTTAGCAACCGCTCCCCGGCAGCGGCGCCAAAATTTGATGCGTGTCGTAACCACAACAAACTAATTAAGATATTTCCCACTAATTAACTGGTAATATAGCGGTAGTAAGAGATCGTTCCCGCAGAGAGCTGTGTAATTGATAGGTTATTTAGATAACGAAACAAAATAAAAGACAAAATGGGGGATTGTTTTAAAGTAAAAGAATAAAAAATAAAAGAAAGATGATCAAGGAATCCTTCGTCGTTACCATGCGATAACTGGATTACTATACTTATCCATCTTCATTAGAACCATTTATCATCAACCGTAGGAAAGCAGCTGCGCAGTTCTATCCTCAAAGTCCCTTGTGTAACCGGATACCGTAGCGCAATCAAGGTGTAACCCAGCATAAGCTTTAAGTTATGTGAACTTAAGTTGATCCTAGCAGTTAGACTCTTAGCGCAAGTTCCACTTACTAGTGATGTATTGACACACGATTGCTCCACAGAATCCCTCTGCGAGGTCTCACGTTCTCTACTTGTGTAAGGATTATTCAGCAATTACACGGATATCCTAACCCTTTACTAGCAATAGAATGATCAATAGATTAATCCAATTGTACACTTGAACAATCTAGAAATCAATCATAAACCCTAACTATAGTGAAAATAAACGATAAGATGATAAAATCTGAATAGATTTGTATAATAATGTAGCTTCACGCTAGAACATTGAATTCATCCTCAATCAACAAAAATTTAGCTTCTCATGATTACACAATTACCCGGTTTCCCCCTAAAGGGGTAAACCCTAGAATATTTTATGAAGAACAAATGTATAATATGAGATGTCATATGTGGAGATCCCCTCTAATTGTTGTGTAAGTCCTCTTATATGGTTTCCATGAGATCTAGGTATTAGAATCCATCCGGGACCAAGTTTCCTTGATTTGGAAGTCAAAATACATCAAAAGGGACCCCATAGATTTGTCTCAGTCGGCATTGTCGAATACCCCAAAGCAATGACGAAAGTTTGGGTCGAAAATACACCTTCTCTACCCGAAATATGGCCACTTTCGGTATTGCTTTAGAAATGCCGAAAGTTGTGTTGTACATTGTCGTTTTTCATCTCGACTGTTTTGGCCGTAATTTCTTCGTCTGAACTCGGAATGACGTCATTCTTTCGCCGTTCTCTTCATAATTGAATTATCTTAAATATGGTGATAATAAATCCTTAATTTGGATGAGTTGAACTTGGTCTTTTAGTTCTTCTTATGTTTTCGACCTTCTTTGCTCCTTTTCATCGCACTTCTTCCACTTCTTTCGGCTTTAAACACTTGGATCTTTGGAGAACTTCACTTTATATCTCTTATGCATCTCTTTTCACTCTTCTTTGGATGATTCACTTGATATGACACATAAACTAGAAAATAATCATAATAACGAGTAATATGCAAGAATTATAGCTAAAACAAGTATGGAATTGACATTCTAAACATGTAAACTAAGCACTTATCAAATTTCCCCACACTTAGGTTTTGCTAGTCCTCGAGCAAACTACCTAAAGTACAACAACTCCATGTTGTCGAGGATACGGTTACACTTAGCGCGTAACAAGCCTTTAAACCCCTAGGTGTCCCTAGTGGACGAGTTATAGTCTCGTGAGGGCTTACAAGAGATATACCCACAAAACCTACTCCAACTTCAAAGCGTTCCAGCTTCCCAAGCATCCAAAGAGCTATGAGGACATAGAGTTTCTGCATGCTAGTAATAAGAAGTTAGAAATACCAAAGAACATATTCTCATTCTTAAATGTTGAGTGAGAAATAACCACACCATAATGAGAGAATGCGTGTTTGAGAGCGATCAATAAGCATTTCGCCTCGACTTCTGCCTTACTTGAAAGGATTTTATGATAATTCCACTCAATAAGACGGCTTTTTTATGGGTCTCACATGTGTGCAGGTAGGAATGAAGATAGAAATCCTACACACGTTGAATGGTGGGAAGGAAACCTTCCGAATTATTTCTGGAGACCCACAAAATCGTGGGAAATAAAGACTTTTCTGATGATCTCTAAGAAAGGAAATCAACCATTATTGCGAGGATGAGAGTACTTACCACCTTCACATCTGATTGCAATGATGATAACACCACTCTCGCAGCATCCAATAGAAACGTCTTCCTTCGGCTCGTCTTCTTCATCTTCTTCTCTTCGTCTTCGGTCTTCAACTGTTGATGATAAACTCTTGAACTTCATAAAACTTGACAATTGTAACTCTTTTCCTCAATTTCCTTGTTGCTTGAAATTCTTTTAGATTTTTCTTCCCATGGCCTTATTGAACAAATAACAACCTAAATGCAAATCTCTTTTTTTTTTCTTTTTCTTTTTTTTTTTATTGTATTTGTATTTTGTATTTTTTTTTCAAACAAAAATATTGCAACTACAAAAATAATAACGAATTAAAATAACATCCATGAAAGAAGTACTTTACCACTTTGATCTTCACAACTTGTATTGTCTTCGTATCATAAACTTCAACATCTTTTGATTTTTCTTTCTTTTCTTCGCTCTTGTAAATAAGTCTTCATACATAGATATAGAATTCCGCTCCATGTATGTAAGTCTTCGACATATATATCAAAATATGCTCAAACTATGTTGCTTTACTTGGATATGAAATTTGCTCTTCTTTGTATAGTTGCTTGTAAACCTCAAACGTCTTCCACTTTCCTTGTAGATTTTGATGTCGCTCCACTTGTTGATGATATGATGTTTCTATGGATCTGTTGTTGGTGAGAGAGAGAATGGTGCTAACTGCAAATCAAACTACAAGAAGGTTGTTTTCATCTATAGACGTCACCCTCATGATTGACAAAATTAGCACTCAAGAGATCAAAGAGTAGTGCTTCTACTGGTGGGAGGTTGGGTAGCTCACCATTCTACCCGGAATTAACGTACGGTGACACACACCCAAAATAAAGCTCTTTAGTCATCTACAAAGAAATCTGGTCTGGTGCCTCAGTTAATATGAAAATATGTAGTCTCCACTAATGATTGATCAACAACTCTAATAATGCATTTCTCCCTGCTCCTAATTTGCATCACCGACATGATTAAATCCATTATTTAACACTCTAACAATCAAGAATCCAATGTAGTTCCCTAACACTTCCAAGTTCAGTTATGTCGGCCAGAATTCTCTATGTAAACATACCTAGAAGTATGCTAGTGACTCTCAAATCTCTACAAGTTAGAGGTTTTTTTTTATGCAAAATTTTAAAAAATTGACTCAAAAAAGCTAAAAACTCTATATGCAAAATATCCAAACACTCCCCCACACTTAAACTTTACATTGTCCTCAATGTAATTGACTCGTCCTAAGTAAAATTCAGGTGGGAAATCCTAATATGATATGCAAAAGAAGAAAACTAAAAACAAAAGGATAGAAAATACAAAACCTATGGGTTTCCTCCCATGCAGCGCTTAATTTAACGTCCTCAGCCTGACCCGCTGGTTATCGTCCATACACCAACAATCTGAAATCTGGTAGTCCGCCCAGAAAACAATCTGCAATTCTAGTAAAAGCTTCATGAAAACATTAACACAAGATATAAATATTGAAGCTATAAATTTATTGAAGTTTCCCCCACACTTAGTCCTTTCTACACTCGGAAATAGATAGAGAACATAGAATTCAGGAACTTCAAAAGGTTCTTCAGCATGGAGAACCTGCAAACTATTAGAATCAAACACATCAAATGGTGGATACTTAGAAGCAAAATAATCCGTTAAAACTTTGGAAGCACACAACTCCAATCCTAAGTGAGGTATTTTCCTAAAAGTCGGGTTAACAACTCTTTCAGAAGTTATTTCAATTGGATTGAAAGGATCAACAAATATAGAATTATGTAAAGGATTAGACAAACCTTTTTCGAGATCCTCATATTTTAACTCTAGTGAATTATTTACCTCAAGTATATCGTGGTCCTCTATTGAACTCTTAATTTCTGCTTCAACCGAAATCTCAGCATCATTATAATGTTTGGCAAGCTCAATTGGGTCTTCCACGACTTCAATCAATTTGGTTTCATTCTCAATCTCTATCACTTCAACAACCTCGTCATCGGAATCAGAATCCTCTCCCAAAAAGTCTAGTTCATTGGTGAAAATCCTAAAATCTTCACTTTTGTACGTTACACCGTTGATAACAACGGTTATGTCATATCCGTTCTCCTCCTTTTGAATAGACGAATGATCGTTATTATGATCCGGAGTGGGAATAATCGTATCATTGTTGAAAGGAATTTCAAAAGGTTTTTCATCTTCATCGGAATCAATCTCAACCTCAGAATCATCAACATCAAAATGACATTCGAATTCCATGTCTATGGCCTTGTTAATTCCGTCAAGAATCTCTTGTGATGCACCGGCTTTTTATAGCTGCTCGTGTTGCTTAAAAAGTTTTCTAACATTAACACGCTTTCCACCGATGTACACGATCTCCTCTTTTGGAAAGAGTGAAGGAAAAACACGATGAAGAGGAGTAGGTCTTGATTCAGTATGATCACTCTTTAGCTCCAAACTCTGTGTCATCTGCACATTACTAGAAAACAATTGATCAGAAGCATAACTATCCTTCCATCCTCGTGATTGTTCACTTACATGCCTATCATAAGGTTGTTGACATGTATGAGAATATCCGTAAGGTTCCGTGGGATATTGATCATTGCCAAAAGATTGGTTTTGATTATACCCATATGATGGTTGGTAGTTGTCATAAGAATGATATTGAAAACCATATTGATTAACACTGTTGTATGTGTAATCTTGTGCTCCGTACATGTAATTTCCTTAAGGAAACATGACGATTCACAAGAGCAAAATAAAACAAAAATCTAAAAACAAAATTAAAAACAAGCTAAACAAATAAAAAACCAGTTAGCAACCGCTCCCCGGCAGCGGCGCCAAAATTTGATGCGTGTCGTAACCACAACAAACTAATTAAGATATTTCCCACTAATTAACTGGTAATATAGCGGTAGTAAGAGATCGTTCCCGCAGAGAGCTGTGTAATTGATAGGTTATTTAGATAACGAAACAAGATAAAAGACAAAATGGGGGATTGTTTTAAAGTAAAAGAATAACAAATAAAAGAAAGATGATCAAGGAATCCTTCGTCGTTACCAGGCGATAACTGGATTAGTATACTTATCCATCTTCATTAGAACCATTTATCATCAACCGTAGGAAAGCAGCTGCGCAGTTCTATCCTCAAAGTCCCTTGTGTAACCGGATACCGTAGCGCACTCAAGGTGTAACCCAGCATAAGGTTTAAGTTATGTGAACTTAAGTTGATCCTAGCAATTAGACTCTTAGCGCAAGGTCCACTTACTAGTGATGTATTCACACACGATTGCTCCACAGAATCCCTCTGCGAGGTCTCACGTTCTCTACTTGTGTAAGGATTATTCAACAATTACACGGATATCCTAACCCTGTACTAGCAATAGAATGATCAATAGATTAATCCAATTGTACACTTAAACAATCTAGAAATCAATCATAAACCCTAATTATAGTGAAAACAAACGATAAGATGATAAAACTCTGAAAAGATTTGTATAATAATGTAGCTTCACGTTAGAACATTGAACTCATCCTCAATCAACAAAAGTTTAGCTTCTCATGATTACACAATTACCCGGTTTCCCCCTAAAAGGGTAAACCCTAGAATATTTTATGAAGAAAAAAAGTATAATATGAGATGTGATATGTAGAGATCCCCTCTAATTGTTGTGGAAGTCCTTTTATATAGTTTCCATGAGATCTAGGTATTAGAATCCATCCGGGACCAAGTTTCCTTGATTTGGAAGTCAAAATACGTCAAAAGGGACCCCATAGCTTTGTCTCAGTCGGCATTGTCGAATACCCCAAAGCAATGCCGAAAGTTGGGGTCGAAAATACACCTTCTATTCCCGAAATATGGACACTTTCGGTATTTCTTTAGCAATGCCGAAAGTTGTGCTGTAGATTGCCGTTTTTCGTTTCGACTGTTTTGGCCGTAATGTCTTCGTCCGAACTCGGAATGACCTAATTCTTTCGTTGTTCTCTTCATAATCGAATTCTCTTCAAGATGGTGATAATAAATCCTTAATTTTGATGAGTTGGACTTGGTATTTTAGTCCTTCTTATGTTTTCGACCTTCTTTGCTCCTTTTCATCGCACTTCTTACACTTCTTTCGGCTTTAAACACTTGGATCTTTGGAGAACTTCACTTTATATATATTTTGCATCTCTTTTCAATATTATTGGGATGATTCACCTGATATGACACATAAACTAGAAAATAATCATAATAACGAGTAATATGCAAGAATTATAGCTAAAACAAGTATGGAATTGACATTCTAAACATGTAAATTAAGCACTTATCAAAACCGAAAATGCAGAAAAATCCCGGGACCTTGTACAGAATTGAATACTCTCAGTATTAAGCCACTACACAAAATTAAACCAACTTTGTATAGTTGAGACCATGCAACTAAACTTATAGTTCACCTAGTTTCGTCTGTATTCCCATGCCTCCAACTTATGAATAAGTCACGTACTTAGAAAAATTCCTTTGGTTCGTATTCCAAACAGTAAAGGAACAACAAATCTGTTTGGTATCAATTCTCTTCAACCAAGTGATGTGAGTTCGACAAAGGCTCTTCTGTTTATCTCAAATAAAATCCTTCGTCAGGTTCTTAGATCTATCTTATTTTCAACTATCAAAGGCAATTGTTAAGATTTTGCAATCAATACTTTTAATCACAAAGAATTGTATTGATGCCGATCTACACAACTAATCAATCCAATCTACCACAAGGATAAACCGATTATAGTTGGATCCTCTTATACCGAAACAAGTATTGTGCACATCAAAGATTATGAACCCCAAATCAGAAATCTTCAATATCTTCTTTGTCTTCAAATCTTCTTAGATCTTCAATAAACACCTGCACACAACAACTTGAATCTCTTATAATCAATCACGCACAGAACAGAGTCTGTTAACAATGGATTATCACAAGATCGTCTTTAGAACTAAAAACAGTCTAAAGATCCCCGTCGAAACTTCGATCTAGTTTGAGTGTATTTTATATCAGAAAAGAAGATTCTCAAGCATAAAAAAACTAGGTGCAATCAAAGTTCAACCACCGTTAGTCAATCAAATCAATCGAAAACACAAGATAAACCGCAATTATCTAGTTTCACACCAACGGTACTAAGAGCTTCCCAGTCCCAAAGAAGACTTTAAACTGAGCGGCCGTAAGAGATTTCGCCTAACTAGGTTACTCTCCTCTCCGAATAGGCGGCTACACCAGTAACAACACAACCGAGGAAGTTTACTGTCACGAAGGATTAGTTTGCTAGAAATGCAAACTTCAAGTATTTATAGACAAGGAAGTTTGGACACCAAGGAATTTCCAAAACCGAAAATATTCTCAAGATATGCAATATGTTCCAAATTCGGTTTCCATAATTCCTGGAAATGATCTGCCCAAAATATTGATCCAAAATCTCTTTGGAAAATCTTTAACTAGTAAATGCACATTACTAATTCTCATTTTCCTAAAATAAAATTAACAACCTTATATAAAAAATTATTAACTTATTTATTTTTCGATCCTGGGATTTTCTTCCTTTAGCTATTAAGGAATAACTTTTAACAATAAAATATAAACATTACTGTACGTGTTCAAAGTATGTCGACATCCTTACTTTGTGAAACCGATTTTCCACACTTCCAAACAAGTTTAGAATTAGTTCATCTGACTTTCGAGAACTATGTGATTGATCAAGAACACTCAATCACAAATAATGGGTTTAACGGTTCTACCAAAACAAGTTTCGTTTCTACCTCCATGTGAGTATTGTGCATAGTCATACTAGCTTTCCAAAATTCGGTTGACTAGGTACTAGGATCGGTTCCCCACATATATATGGTATCTAACTTATATGTGTTGGACATGTCCATAGGATCGATTCCCCTTTGCCTAAAAACGTGTTGCACATGTCCATAGGATCGGTTCCCCTTTCTGCTAAAAACTTGTTGCACCTCATACAAGGATCGATTCCCCTTTATGATGTGTTTCACCTATTAATAGGATTGGTTCCCCTTTACCCGGATTCGGTCATACACAAATCACAAACTCGTTCATACCATCTCAAGTGATTACTTAAGATCGGGTTCACTAATAAAAGTCATACCAATACATAAGTCAGGCCTTTGTGAATAGTTTTACCAAGAACACAAACAAGTCATGAGCGGTTATACTAATCACACATATTGGTTGTTCACTAGATATGCAATGAATAACAATTCCAATAATGCCTGGAGATTTCCTTTTCGATTCACAAAACAAGTTCATGAATTTACTTCCTTAAAACACATGTAAAACATTGTTTCCTAGGATGAAATCCTCACCTTATACCCATACATAATCACAGTAACATTCAACCAATTATGTCGATGTCTTATCTACAAAGTTTAATGGTTAAGCAATAAACCTCGTATTGTATTCCTTAATACTATGTCTATCTAGAGTGTTCATGCTTCGTAGTTTTTTTTTTCAATATGCACGACTTGAAAGATACGTTAGGGAATGAAACATTCCAAGTCAAATATCACTAACCTCAAGTGGAAGGATGACGTTGTCGTCGTAGCTTCTTACTTCTTCACTTCTTCAAGTCTTCGCAATACTTGTAATGTCTCATATCCTAATACTTTCAAGCTAACCTATACGAAGTTTACTCTAGTACATAATCAAGCGACTCTTAAAATGAGTTTTGATTCACTAAAATATGACAACCAAACTTGACATACCAACGCTTGGTGGGTTCAACCGATCTATGCTCTAACAAGTTCACTGTGATATTTGGGGCCCTGCCCCTGTACAATCTCATTTGGGATACAAGTACTATATTCTCTTTGTTGATGATTGTACAAAATTTTCATGGATTTATCCAATGAAGCATAAATCAAAGAGTGTTCATTGCTTTAAGTTATTCAAGTCTCTTGTATAGAATCTTTTTGATGTCAAGATAAAACATTTTCAGTGTGATGGTGCTCTTGAGCTTATCAAAGGTCCTTTCAGAGAGTTATTTGATTCAAGTGGCATTGCTTTGAGAATTTCATGTCCTCATATTCATCAACAAAATGGTTTATCAGAAAGAAAACATAGACATGTCACATAAATGGGAAACACTTTATATTTTCATGCTTCTCTTCCTAAGAAGTTGTGGTTTGACTCATTCTTAGCAACTATTTTTCTTATAAATAGACTTTCAAGTAAGCTTCTTTCCTACAAGTCACCTTATGAACTTTTATATAAACCAGATTATTCACTTCTTAGAGTGTTTGGGTGTTTATGTTATCCAAATCTAGTAGCTTATAAGAAAGATAAGCTTAGTCCAAAGTCAGACTCTTGTGTGTTTTTGGGATATTGTATTCAGCACAAGAGCTACAGATGTATGGATTTACATACTCAAAGGATATATGTTACTACTCATGTAGTATTTGATGAAGATAAGTTTCATTTTGTTGCTTCTACTGAGGTTCCCATTACTCCAATATCAGTGGTACCAGCTTTTACTTCACTACTACCAACATCTCAAGAGTGTACATCAACTACTGAAGTCTCTAATCCACCATTGTTGTTTCCTTCTTCTATAGTACAACCTACTTATGGTGTTCATATAAGGTCAAAATCAGGTATTCATGTTCCTAAGACTCTCTCTAAATATTTTGTAGCAAATAGTACATTGAAACATCCTATTCATGTTGCTCTTTCTAAACTTTAAGGAAGCAAGCAAGTTACCAGTTTGGGTTAATGCTATGAAGAATGAATATACTGCTCTTCATGAAAATGATACTTTTATTCATGTTCCATAACATCCTTCCATGAATGTACTTGGTTGTAAATGGGTATATAAAACTAAAGTACATGCTGATGGTACCATAGATAGACATAAAGCTAGATTAGTTGCTAAGCGCTATCACCAAGTGGATGGAATTGATTTTGATGAGAGTTTTAGTCCTGTTGTTAAAGCTACTACCTTTAGATGTGTATTAAGTCTAGCTATTTCAAACAAGTGAAGTATGAGACAATTGGATGTAAGCAATGCATTCTTGCATGGGAATTTAAAGGAAAGGGTTTATATGGAACAACCTCGTAGCACTAAAAGAAAACGGGGATTTAGTGTCAAAAAAAATCGTCAGGAAATCCCCTGTTTTTGTCTCGAAATATTTATTGAGATTGATTTTTTTTGTCACGAAGTTGTCTCAAATACCCCGTCTGGGAAAGTATTTCGCGACAAAATTACGAACGGTCACGAGAAAAATTAATTAACAACTAAAAAATTATTGTCAACAATAGTCTCGTTCACCAACGAAATAAAATCGTCTACGAAAGTTATTTTAATGACGGAAAAAATTGACACCGAAAGGCGTTTTTTTGCGAGCAAGATTTTGTCGCAAAAATGTAAATTCCAGGACAAACTAATTTGTCTTTAATGATAATTATTTAAGAACAATTAAGTTGTCTCAAAAACGAAAGTTTTGTGTCAATTTAATTTGCCTTTAATGATAACTATTTAAGACCAATAAAATTGTCTCAAAAACACAAGTATCGTGTCAATTTGATTTGTCTTTAATGATGACTATTTAAGACCAAAAAAATTGTCTCAGAAGCGAAATTTTTGTGTCAATTTAATTTGTCTTTAATAGTATATTATTTGAAACAAAAAAAAATTGTCTCTAATTAATTTAATCAGAGACAAAATCAATAGCCCCTAAATATCAAATTTTGAGGACTAACATGTTCGTCTCTAAATATTATTTTAATGACCAAATTTCTTGCCTTAGAAAGAATTTTCGGAGACAAATTTCTCCTCTGCAAAAGATTTATTTTTGTCTCTAAATTTATTATTAAAGACAATTCATTTTGCCTTTAAAACGAACTTTCAAATACAATTTTTTTTGCCTCCAAAAGCAACATGTTTTGTCCCTAAATATTCCATCAATTACAATTCACTTTGCCTCGAAATGCTTTTTTCAAAGACAAATACTTTTCCCTCTAAAAAATCGCCTCTAAATATATTATAATCAATGACAATTAATTTTTCCTTGGAAAATGAATTTCTCAGACAACTTTCTTCTTCATTAAAGAGGTTTTTTTGGTCCCTAAATACTTTATTAAAGACTACTTGTTTTCCTTAAAAGAGAATTTCAAAGACAAAATTATTCGTCTCTACAAGCTTTTTTATGAACCGCAAACGAAAATAATAACAAAAATTCATTCAATTTTCGTGATTCGTTTTTTTTTTCTTACAATCAGAAAATCATAACATATGTTGAGCAAGTTTTATTAAATCAAATATTTAAATATGAGATTACCATTACTTTGGCAAACAGACTAAAAACAATAAATAAATTGAAATTCATCTAGTTCTAAACACTAAAAACTGGAAACCGCATATTCATAACTTGAACTATTCATCCAGGTTCAACATTTGAATCGATATGTCCACTTTGAATATTTCGCAATCCGCTTGCATCTTCCGGATTTTATTTTCTAGGTTTTTAATCATCTCCAATAGGCATAGTGCTCATGTCTCTTCTTTTAAATCTTCTTCCAAGAACCTCATTGTAAATATCATCTCTTTGCTCTCCTTCAATGATGCTTTCTTTATGGACCTCAAAAAGTGTGGGTTCTTCCGAATTTTTTTCTGTTCCACATCAAAGAGAGGCTCATAAGTTGTAAACAAAAGTATAAATTACAAGTGATAGTGTAATTATTATTCTTTTTAATAGTAATTAGTAGTAAAAGATATGATTTTGTGGTGCTTAATGAATGACCTCGACCCTGTGTAAACTTTTTGGCCCTTATTTGAGAGACTTACCGGTCGTTTCTACAACAATGATAAAATCATTAGCCCATATCTAAAACAAGTATAATTATGCTAGTAATACCTTAGAAGTCATTCTTCAGTTCCTTCCTTGAAAAGGATCCTTGAAAACAAAAAAGAAAATCCAGTGAGATACTTCTGAACAAAAGAAGTTTTATAAGACCAATTAACATTAGTCTTTTACATGATTCCATTATTCCGTAATTAGACATATCAAGCAAAAAAACTGTCCATGATAATGAACTCCATCCTTGTTTGGTCTGCACTTCTAGATTCACAAATAAATAAAAAAAATCAATCTACAATCAAGTATGTGAGCTTAAGAAATCATTATATGGACTCAAGCAGGCCCCTAGAGCCTGGTATGAGAGATTTAATGGATATCTTCTTAAATGTGGCTTCAAAAACTCCAGTTGTGACAGTTCCATGTTCATTTATCACAAGAATTCTGAGAGGATGATTCTCTTAGTATATGTTGATGATATTATTCTTGTTGGGACTTATGATTCTCTACTTACTTCTTTTATTACATCCTTGAAGTCAGAGCTTGCAATGAAAGATCTTGACCCTCTACATTATTTTTTGGGTATTGAAGCTACTTTTGATTCCTCAGCTAACAAAATGCTTCTTACTCAAAATAAATATTCCATGGATTTGATCAGAAAGCATGATATGCCTGGTTGTAATCCATGTAGAACTCCAGTTGGCTGGTCCAAGGGTTTATGCTTATGATGGTACTCTTCTGCCAGATGCTGCTTCTTACAGAAGTTTAGTGGGTGGTCTTCAATATTAAACCCTTACTGGGCCTGATATTAGTTTTGCAGTTAACTATGTGAGCCAATTCATGCATAGACCTACTGATATTCATCTGCAGCTTGCTAAACGAGTTCTGAGATATATTAAAGGTTCTTTGGGTCAAGGTATTACTTTACAAGATGGTGATTGCTCCAACTTAACTGCTTACTGTGATAGTGACTGGGCTGGGTGTCCTGATACACGCAAGTCTACATCATGATATTATGTTTTTGTAGGTGGCAACTTAGTTTCCTGGTCTTCAAAGAAACAACACACAATCTCTTGTTCTTCCACATAAGTTGAGTACAGAGGTCTTGCAAATGCATCTGCTGAATTTTTTTGGCTTTCCTACTTATTTGAGAAGTTATCTTTCTACTTATCTCTCCCTTGTCGTTTATACTGTGACAATCTTGGTGCAGGCAGTCTCACTGAAAATCCAATTTTTCATGCTCGCACAAAGCATATTGAAGTAGATTATCATATGATTCGAGATCTAGTTGGTTCTGGTTTTCTGAAGGTTTCCTATGCTCATACTCTCAGTCAGATTGCAGATTTGCTTACCAAAGGATTGTCTAAGACTCAGTTTAGCTTATTGAAGGACAAACTGATGCCTTTTGTACGTGCATCTGTTTGACGGGGGGTGTTAAACTTAGTCAAGTATTCGTACACTGTACGGACTTTTTTATTACAGTTAATCTTAGCCACAAGATTCAGATGTTTAGATGTTTTAATTACAATTGTTATTGTGTCGGTCACCTCCTGTATTTTTCTACTTTCCATTGAGTTTGTGAGTCATATAAGACTCATTCTTGTACTCTTTTTAGTTAACATTGAATATTACATTAGTTCACACTTCTTACACTACTTATGTCTCTCAATCATTCTAATTACCAGAAATCAAGTTTTCAATTCGAACGGTGAATCCTAATTTGTATTTACAATCTCTTCCAACCAAATTTATGTTTGACATGTTGGAGTTAACTAACAAGAAATGAAAATTAAAAGGACATTTTCGGAAACTAAGAAATTGTACCTTGTTTTCCGGTTACCAGCACTGAATTCTCGATAGCGTATTTACCTTATGGAAGAAGGAGATAAGCTGGAGGAGGAACGTTTATTTATTTCAAAAAATAAAAAATTTCATTGGATTTTGTATGTAATCTTTATTCCTAGGGGAAGAAGGTTGACCACGTTTCTCTCAAACTCCAAGTTAATTTATTTCTATCAAGTTATCGATTAAATTAACCGGGAAATCGTGTTAGCTTCTTACCATTCTATAAGGTGCACTACAAGAAACTTCATGTACTGCAACACGTCGAATATATGGCAAGAACCCACTTTTTGTGTTGCAACATCCTTTTGCCACATAAAATTTTTTGCCACACTGTGTGGAAACAAACCGTGTGACAAGAAGTTGTTGGCACACCTTTAATATAGTGAGGAAATAGATAGGTTTTATGCCATACCAAAAGGTGAGGAAATAACATGAGGCAAAAAACATTTTTTTAATTTAATTATTATTTTATTTATATATAGGTTTTATGCCACGTCAAAAGGTGAGGCAATAACATGAGGCAAAAGGCATTATTATAATTTAATTATTATTTTATTTTCAGTTTCATTTTATTCTAAAAATCTGTTGCCACACAGCTAGTGATGCAATAATGTGCGGCTAAAAACAATTTTGTTTAATATATAATTTTAATTTTCTTTTATTTAAAATGTATTTTTGCCACACCAAAAGCCTGATTGCAGCAACAAAATATCTATCGCAACATGTTCGCCAACGCGTTCATTAACAGAGACGTTATACAGTAAAATTATATTAAAAAAATCATTTTACTCGCATGAATTAAATCAGAACAAAGAATTCAAATTGAATTAAAACGAAAAATATCTGTTCCAGAGTATGGTGATTCCAACTTTGACATAAGAAAAGATTTACACAATCCCCAAGTAAACAAACTTCAAAGAAACTTTAATCTTCAAACTAGACCTATTCAATGATAAATCCATCCCAGCTGTCCACCCCTAGGCCTCGCGCTCTTGCTAAGCAGATCAAACAAACACCAACAAGAAAAAAGAACATCACAGATCAAAACAAACACCAACAAGTAAAAAAAACATCAAGGAATGGCAGAGAATCATCATGTCTAAAAAGATTGGGCTATAAGAGAAATATTAAATATAACACCAACATGCAAAGCGTAAATATCATACTAACATACCAACAATTAAGTACAATTCGGCGGTTCTTGTCCTTATTGTCCTGGAGATAGAAAACGTGATGTGCTTGCGCTGCTAGAATAAAAGGTTGAGTTTTGGCTATAGTTCTTGAAAAATTCAATGATGTAAACCCAAATGCATCTCGCTGCTTCTTTCTTGACTCGGTGATATCCCACCAATGACATTTGAATAAAACAATTTGGTTTCCATCACGATAATGTAACACCACGACTTCATATAATCTACCGTAATGTCACTCTACCTACAGGCACACAGGACCGCAGAATTAGAAAAGGCAAAAAATGAAGTCAAAATCACATAATTAAATTTCACTAGTTGAATGTTTTCAAAAGCATATTTCATGTTTATAATTCAAATTTTACCAAGGATTGCCAAGATTAACAAACTAGTTGCAGAACTGGCTGCTTTTTATTCTAGTGCAATTGCAGTTTATGAGAAGAGTACAAGTGAATTCAAGATAAACCCCATCACAAAATTCCTCATTTCGCAAATTCGACAACTGAGTTTCACTAGATAAACCTCAAGGATAGATCTTCCTTTACCTGAACTATAAAGTATGGCAATAAGATTCATGAATATGATTTCTCAAACAACTAAGAATTGAATCACACTGAATTTCCAAACCTGAAATAAAGGAAAGATTCAAACTTTGAGAATTGTTAAACCTAACAAGACCAGCCGACACAATGAAAAGGAAAAAATTTTCCAGGTGAAGCAATGTACAAAATTAATAGTTGAGATTTGCGGATGAAGAAGATTCACTCAGACAACTGAAGGTGAGTAGAACCATGGAAACAAAAAAAATGAAAGTCCACATCACAGAATTCAACTCGGATAGCTGTGTGTCTAATTGACATGAAACCACCACCAAATGAAATAGAAAATGAATCCAATGAGTAGGAAATGATTATCTTCCTTCCCTTGAGTTTGCTACCACAAAATGTTAAAAGCCCATTAAAACTTCAATTTTCTAGTGGTTTTTGTTTTGTTTCTCTTTGCTGTTAATCACATAAATATATCCCCTTGGTTTAAGTTGATAATAATGCATAATTTAATGCTAAACCCAAGAGGTTAATGGTTTTCCATAGTATAGACTCTAATCCAGCTGATGCAAAGGAGAAGACAGAGCATTTTGCAGACCTTTTTGTGCACAGTTCATTCCAAAAGACTAGTTCATGATAGGGTTCCAGTTCAATGCTTTGTTTTTCTTCATACAAGTTTCCAAAAGAGCTTAGCTGGTTGTTTCAGACCGTACTATAATGATAAGAGTTTAGTCAACAGGCGTTGCTCTTTTAGTAAGACCATCTGGTCAGTTCATGGACACTAGGGTTTTCTTGCATACATGCAAGATCAGATCCTTCTGTAGACTCTCTGTGAACTCCTAAACACACTAGACTCCTTAATGAGATGGTTATGTACTTTCATTGTCAAAGATATGTGTTGCAGACACCCTAAATCCCATAATCAACCAACCATCTACATAATTGTGGGTACTCAACACCAAGACCTAGCATTGGCGTTCCTGTGGGCAGGGTCCTTACCAATCCCTTTTGCTCATCATAGTTATATATAACATATGCTTTCTACCATGGCACCCCTTAATAATCCTTCTAAAGCAACCTTCAACTAAAACCATAATATAATCTATCTAATCTGATGCTCAAATCTCCCAGAAAATGCGTATACACATCCACAAATACAACACAGAGATATAAGGCATGGAAAAATTTAAAAGAGGTTGCTAAAACCCTAAGTATACCAAGTCTTTTCATACCATGTTCCTTTTTATGATGCTAATAAATGATTTCATCTTTAGAACAAAAGCCTAAATCCTCTCTAATCCAAGTCTTTGCATACCAAATTCGTTCTTAGCAATTAAAAATAGAACCAAAAACCCTTAATCAAGGAAATCAAATTGCAAAGGTGGATAAGAAATTGACATGGAGAGGAGGAGGTTGGGAGAGAACATACCTTTGTGCAGAGATCGTTGCCGGAGGAATTTCCTGTTGAAGGATGGATTTTTGAGATTTCTTTTAACTCTACAAGATTGGGAAGATCACCCTAAGTCTCAATTATTTTAAAAACATCAAAAATCAAACACTAACAAAAAAGGATTTTGGGGATGAAAATAGCTGTATGGCCTAACAAAAAACAAACCTAAATCTAAATTTACGAATTTATACTCGGTACGAATTTATAAATGTTCGAGCTTTAACAAAGTTAAAAAACCATACCTTAATTTTCCGTAAACAAAGAATCCCTTGTAATCAGTTCGCCGTTCTGCTTTTCAGAGAGACTCCTAAGAACTCAAACTTCACTTTTTTTTTTCTGTCTCTCTCTCCGTCGAAGTAATATGGTTTTTTTTCGTGTGTGAGTCACATGAAGTAACACGGTCATTTTTTCTTTTCTTTTTCTTTTCGTTTTTTTATTAATTTTAGAAAGTCATTATATTGATTTATTAATTTTTTATAAATAGCTATAGCAGCACAGGTGCAACAAAAAGGGAATCAAAATTTCATTAATTATTCTATTTATATATATTGCCGCACCGATGTGGCATAAAATAAACTTGTCGCAGCAGTTAAAAGTTATATGAGGCAAAAGGGTATTTTTTGCCTCGACTACTTATAGGTGTGGCAAAAAGTCTTAGTTAATGCCACACCTTTTGTGTGGTGAGGTGAAAACTTACCTATTGCCTCAGTCTTTGTTGATGTGTGACGAAGTAGTGTACCAATAGACTCACTTTCTTGTAGTGGTGGGTTATTCCATTCGAAAAGTCTTGGTATACTACTGAAAAAAGCTCCCTTGAAACTCATAACCCAACCCAAAAAAGGAACCTTCTTGTTTCTCCAACATATGAACGATTTTTAGTGAGTTCAAATGGACAGTCTGTCAAGAACGCGAGCAAAACATTTTCCTAGTTAGTGTTGTTAAATTCTATTCTGTTGAATGTATATAATTAGGGGATGATCTTAAATTTATGGGATGGTCTTCAATGTTTCACTTGGTTTTCAAGATTTGGTGGATGAGGATGGTAAAAAAATTTCAATACTTGGGGATACTGTTGTCGTTGGTGACGATAGAAATTCTCGTGTACTAACCATGGGAAGGAAAACTTTAGAGGATGTGATTCACCCATTTAAGTGGGAGGTTAGTATCTTTATCGACATAGTTTGTTAAGTGTTCTGAATTTCTGTTACATGGATTCAATTCAATCATTTATTAGGTGATGCTAGATTTTCCATCATAGACCACTTAACAGTAATTCTCAAAACTACCTTCAGGGATTGAATATTAGCTCACAATTTTAGATGATCTAGTTTTGATGTTATGCAAAAGCGACGGACCATGCATTTAGCATCTCTATAGACACACAACTTGTTTGACTTGCCTGCATCTACCTAGACAACGACCAAATTTTAATCATAAATGGGAGTTAGACTCGGATATATAAGATTTATGTCCATTACCTCCTTCGGCTATAAACTGTGATGCTTTTATAATTTTAAGAAAAAAAAACACAAAATTGGTTAAAAAGACCAAAATCAACAATTCCTGGGTGAAATGGACAGTTAGATTTTGATACTGTTTAAATGGACAAAAATGTAAAAATAGGCAGGATGTAACCAGTTTCATCGTGTCCATTTTCAAATATTTTTTTCTTATTTTTAATTTACACAGGATATATCTAGTTTCATCCTTACTATTTTTTAAATTTAAGCTAGGATGAAACTGGTTTCATCCTTACTATTTTTTTTTGACCATTTCACTCAAACTATTTTTTATTCGTCCATTTGAACCGTGATTTAAAAATATTTGGACAAATGACCACTAATTGTTCTAGATTTTGAAGGAATCGCAAGAGTACGATTGTATTGTACGAAGATACATTGCAACAATGGATCCATAAGCTTTGAATACAGACTGACTTAAAAGTTGTTGCGGATATTATGAATGGACATGCTGACAGCAACTTTGTTGTCTGCTTTATTGTTTTTTTAAAAGTACTAAAGTACAACCAAAACATGCCATTTATGCTTCTAAAAGGTGCCATTTTGGAAAATTATGCTTGTAATCTTCAAAAACCGTAGAACAGTATCTGGTATCTCTTTTATTACGACTTTCTAGTTATATTAGGCCAAGGCATTCCACAATGGGTTCCTACAAATTTCTCATCCTCTACTTTATGTTTTTTAACTGTTTTTTAAAAAAGTACTAATACATTACAACCAAAACATACCATTTATGCTTCTAAAAGGTGCCATTTTTGAAAATTTTAACAAGGTAGAGTCCAACCAATCTTCTTATAAAATATTAGGAACCCTCGCACACTATTACCAAACATAGTAAAATCTCCCAAATTCTTTGTCTTAGTTGAAATCATTTTTTGAAATTTACTGGCCAACACTGACATATATACACATTGTTGGAAATCTTGTGTATAAATTGTAATAAAACAAACAGAGAAGAAGAGAAACGCAAACACAATCAAACGAAATCAAAGTCGAGACAAGGATTATATCCTCTAACCTTAAGACAGATTCACCCTGTCCTGGTGCTTACGGATTATCGATGTCTGTCTCCCAGGATACAACGACTATCTTCTCAATGTAGTAGCACTCCAAACTTCGAGAAACGGCGAACCGAACTTAAAGTGATGAACTCTCTTTAACACAAAACTTGAAAGATGATTTTAGAATGCAGTAGATTGATAATTAGGTTTCTGATTGATTTTTATCTCTAAATATGTGCAGGGTATTTATAGAAATTATTAGTACCTCGTGATGAAGAGTCATGATGCTTCAAATACCTCTTCAATGAAGGATCACGATTCTTCAAGGATTTTTCAAGGGATGCGTCTTCTGAATTCAAATTGAATTCCCGAAGGGTTGTTTCCCTTCACGGTTGGTTTTAGGTTCCTTACCGTTTCAAAGTTGAAACTATCTTAACCTAACTAATATGTATAGTTAGGATTAAGCCCACAACTACTAAACCATCCCAACACCCAAATCCACACGGTACTAGTTAAATGAATTTTTCATTCATATATAGAAGACTGGATTCAATATTCCAACACATATCCATGCAACTCTAACTAAACTCAAACTTTTATTTTCTCCAGTTTTTACAAGTTTTTGTCGGCAACTGTTACATGTCAGGAAAGTGATGCGTAATGATTGCGTGTTACAGAGTTGCGGACCAAGTAAGTGTGCAGCCATAATGGCGCGATACTGCGTAAACTGTCAAGTGCTAAGAATGGCATAACCCCGCAGGGCCAGTGAAGCGCAAAGGTAGCGCTATACTGTAAAGACATTTGTCTAAGTAATGAAGCTTATTGGCCGACACAATGAGGCTTCAATGAGAGATTGGCAAGACGTGGCCAAAGTTGACAGATGCAACATGCGATGTTGGCATTGATGCATATCCTTGGAATTGAGTTGGCCCAAACTCAAGGATGATGCAAGAGTGAAGAATATGCCAAAAGTCGGTCTATGGCATTAGTTCAAGGCTGGCCAAAGCTTGAACAATGCAAACAAGCTAGTAATGCAAGAGTGGCATTACTAATGTCAAGCAAATTGACTAAGTGAAGCATATGACACATGAGTAACCTGAATGAGCTTAAGGAGCCGGCCTCGATGATTGAAGCACAAGAATTGTCCGTGCATTAGCTTAGAGTGATAAGCATACAAGGACAAGATGGCTGAGCATTGGAGCAAGGCAGAATTCAGTAAAGAGCAACAGTTATGCAATACAGGTCAAGTGACGGTTAGGAGTTGGTTACGAGCTTCATAAGCATGCCAATGACGCGATACAAAGAAGAACAATTATAAAGGAAGCTTATAAGCATGTGGAGTGTTCATAACCACCAAGAACAGGTGTGGCACCAGTTGGCATGACAACACAAAAGGTGGCAGTTGAAGTTGGCGGCTATGGAAACCACTTATGGGACACATGGCTGTTCCATGCAGGTGCAAGCGGTTGTACAGAGTTTTGGCCTGATCCTATCATGTATAAATAGCTTAGGAATCAATAATTTTGGTGTTGTTCAATTGAGAGAAGAACCACTAATGTAGAGTATTTTATGCATTTACCAAGAGGGTGAGTGGCCTGTTTTGGTCCATGTGATGGACGAGTTCTGTAATCTTCCTTTAGTGCAATACAATGGGTTTGTTGCAGTATTCTTTGTATTCATTGTGTTGCTAATTTGTGTGAGAATTGTAGTTGCAGGAAATCCTACACTACGCCCCTCATATGATTTCATTAATATTCAGCTCATTTTAGATTAACAATCTTAATTTTATTGATGATTCTTGGAACGATCTTACAAGAAAAGATAAAGAAATCAAGAATAACCACTGCTCTAGATTTTCTCTCTCCTATTTACTTGCTTCTCTCCCAGAAAAAGATCTCTCCCTTTCCTTTACAATTGAATAACTATTTATAGGGAAGTACCTAGTGGATGACAGCTAATCTGTCTTTTATTTTCGGATATGTCTTGCGACATTCTCGCATACTTACAAATGTTATTCTCGCAAACTCTCTAATTTTTGCAGGACCATCACATTTTTCTCATGATTTTAGCTGACGTCGTTTATTATGTCATTTCTGAAATTGTTCTACGACGTTGTTGATAATTTCGCTGAGACATTATTGCTGCGAGATTCTGATCCTACATCTTACCTCTTCTCATATCTTCTCTGCGAAGTAGAGAATGATGTGAGAAATGCCGCAACTGTTCATCTCTTCATATTCTGTATTTATCACATGTATTCTTTCTTCCATCTATTTCTTGTCACGTCTTCTGTAACCGCTGCTTTTCAACCGCTCATGTCTTTTCGCATTAATGGTATTTATTTCTTCGAGTAAAAAATTTTCTTTATATATTCTTCTTACTCTTCTTTCCATTTTTTTTTTTACTTTCTCTTCTCTTTTTATTCTCTCATCTCTGCAACTCTATTGTTCTTCCGTAAGTTCTGCTACTGTAATTCTTCCCTCTTCAATCTTCTTACTTTTTATCCATTCCCATACTTTATATTTAGATATGCCTCCAAGTGGCCATAAACATGAGAAAAATTTAAAAGACATCCAAAAAGATCTTGCTGAGAAAGGTTTCACACTTTCTACCATTCCTGGTGAAAGTGCCAAGTCAATTCTTTCTATCAAACTTTTCTCTGATCAATATTGTGATGATCAATCAATCATAATTTCGCTAGGTCAAATTCTCGCAGGTCTCCCCATTCCTCCTTATGACCCAGATATTCCTCTATTCTATGAAATTCTCGCTCACTCGAGATTCTCGCGAGCTATCTTCCAATTGAGTGGGGATTGTATCCGTCTGATGCTGGAGTTCGCTAACCGTGATGCTGGTAAAGGATATCTTAATTCCAAAGAACTTAGGGATCCTAAATTCGCATACTTGGAGATAATCGCTAAAAAATATACAGTAGCGAGTTTCTTTGAGAATTACGAATTGATCTCCATGAAGAAAGAGAATACTCGCTGGGGTATTCGTTTGAAAAGGAAAGATAATATTGATGAAGCTAAAATACTCATGCAAGACATTGATTGGCACTCTGGTAAGAATACAACTCCTCGCCAATCTAAAGATGATAAATGGTGTGTTTTTCCCTTGATGCTGAAAGGACCTTACATTGCTGGGTCAAATGTTCTTCCTGAGAATCTCGCTTCCTATCAACCTTGGGTATTCTCTTCTCCCTAGAAGGAGAAAGAGGTATGTCTCTTTTAGTTTCATCCAATTTACATTTCTTTATTTATCTTTATTCTTTTGTTCGCTGATTTTTGCGAAATTCTACAGATCCAGAAACTGAAAGATAGCTATCAAATGACTGGGAAGGCTAGTACCTTGTTAGCTCTTCGCTCATACACAGATGAGGTAAGAAATATTCTCTTATGATTTTAAACAGTATACTGTTGCCTCTATTTCTTATTTCTATCTGTGTGTGAAGGTTATTGCTGAAATAGAAGAGCCTTCCCATGTTGCGAAGACTGGTGATAAAGGCAAAGGTGCTCTTCGCAGGGAAAAACCAACTGCTCCTCCTTCAAAGAAGAGAAAAATCCGTTCTTCCTCTCCTTCAAATATTCCTTCTCATGAAAACTCCGAGAGTGATGAGGATGAGGATAATGATGACCTTGCTGCAAATGAAGATTCTCCATCTGAATCTTCTATGGCTAAGCTCTCTGGCCTCTTTTCTGATTCTTGCAAGGAATGGGAGATAGTCAATTCGCTAATACCTGCAAAGCTCTCGCTACATTTTGCGATGTTCCTTTATGGATGGTGATAATTCTCTTCGCGGAGTTTCTAGATCGTTACTCCCAACTTCCTGCATTCTCTTAATAGTCTGGTATGCTTTCGTCTTTTTACTTCTTCATTAGTAACTCAAAATCTCTTTCTATTTTAATACTTTTTACATTTTCTCGCAGGCTGGAAAAGCTTCTTTCGCTGTTGCCTCAGATCTGGAGAGGAGACGCGAAATTCTTGAAAAGAAGAATCTTCAATTTCGTGCAAAGAATGAGGAACTGGAAATGAAGTCAAATCTTCGCGAGAAAACAAACAACTAGAAATTGATTCTTCTTCGTACAAGAATAAAATCTCTAGTCTTCAGCAAGCTAATAATCAACTCTATGGTATGTTACTTTTCTCCTTTCCTTCATTCATTCATCCTGTGTTTTTATCTTATTTATTGATCCTTTTTGCAGACATTTATGGTCTTTCTGATGAAGCTACCATTCTTCGTTCATTTCCTAATGCCTTGGATAATGATACCCTTCTTGAGCGTCTTAATAAATCTTTAAATAGTTTCTCAAATGATAAAATTTCATCTCTTTCTCTGAATGAACTGAGATCCAAATTTCGCCTCTTAGAGATTGACCATAGATCTAGTTTAGGCTTAGCCAACCGATTTAAGCGTCTCTTTCTTAATTCTAAAGAGAAAATCAATGAGCTAAGAACCAAAATTAGCGGTCTCATAGATGATAAGGACCGCATCTCTGATCAAGGTGCTAAGGATCTGGCGAAATTCCAAGAGACCCTTCTTGAAGTTCAACTTGAACGATATGAAGCTAATCGCAAGAATACCGAGCTCTGCGAAATGGAAAACCAAATTCGTTCTCGTCTCCTTATAAATAATGAGGATGAATTCGCTTGGGCTGCGAAAATCTTAGACGATGCCAGAAAAGATTTAGGTGTAAATGTTAGTCTCCAAGTTGAGCATACAGCATTGATTAGAGATATGATTTCTGACAGATAAGGTTATTAACTGTTCTTCTTCACTAATATTTTGTTTCTTATGACTTTTCACCAAGTTATTAATTGATTTCCTTTTGCTCGCGGATTCTGAAAGTAGATATCGCGAAAAAATTGAGGAACTTGAAGCTGAAAAAGAGGAACTCGCAAAGAATCTTTCTTCTCGCAACGATAAGTATTCTAGATTAAAGAATCAAATCAAGATCACTGTTGCGAATTTTAAGAACGATGCTATGCATTTTCGCAATCAAACTATTCAAATGGTTTGTGATGACCATAGTATTCCTCATTCTGATTATCCTTGTCTCTTGGAGGATATCCCGAAGAACAGTCCTAGTCTGACTATTTCTGATAGCGAAGCTGATGATGAAGAATCTGATGGTGATGAAGGTTCTGATGGAGATAAAATTTCTGATGCAGATGAAGAAGGGGACAAGTCTGATGAAGATGATGATGGATCAACTAAGAAGTAGTCTTTGTTTCTTTCTTTAATCTTCTGTAATACTTGTACATTTATTCCTCCTTTCTGTATATTTGCGAATTCTTTTGGTTCTCCATATTCCTTAATATATGAGTTTCTTTCATTTTGATCTGCATTCATTAAAACAATTCTTCCTTGCAATATGGTTAATCAATATAATCATTAATTTTTTAATTTTTGCGTAAATCTATTATGTGGAGACAAATAACATTCTCTAATTTCATTCATTCCCATACTTGCCTCTGTTATTTGTATCCAAATGAGAGATTTTGCAGATTTTTCTTATTGTGTGCCTCAACTTCGCAGTTGTTTATGTATAATTTCGCAATCATATGCGAAGTGAATTTTGATTCTTTTCAAAATCTCATCCCTGTGTGGTCTTATTTTTCCTTCCTAGTTAAAGGTCTTATTATGCCACCTCTTGTCATTGCGAAAAAATTGCAGGACGTCCTTGCACTTTCATGCAAAAACCCATTGATCTTGCCTTAACTTTTTTCTTTTGTATTATGGCCTCTTCAGGAATGTTGCGACAATATAACAGGCCTAAATATTCTTGCGAAAATAAATCCCCATTACATTGCCGTCTTGCGATGAAATCACAGGACGTCTTTGAACTTTCATGCGAAAACCCATTGATCTCGTCTTATCTTTTTCTTTAGTATTATTGCCTCTTCAGGATTGTTGCACAAATATGACAAGCATTAATACCCTTGCGATTAAAAATCCTCATGACATTTGCGTCTTAAGACACTTATCAGCTTCCTAATGGAGGGTGCCACCCTTATCTCCCCCTGGCTTCCCCTTCAAGGTGGCGTACTTCTACCATACAAGGTTAGCTCCTCCCATCCAGTCTTAACAACAACCAGTTGTTTTCGCAGCCTCTTATCCCTTTTACCTTTAGGGCTTATGGTTACGAGACTGCTCCCTAAGTGGGGTTTTCTTCGGGCCGAGTGCAGTATAAGCCAAGACTTGCCAAGAATGGCAAGGTACGCTTCAAACGCCCCTGGCGCTCTTGACTCAACCGTGTACCTCGGTGCCTTGATAAGATTTTGCACTCCTTGGGAGAGTCCTTATTACCTTAGTCACCCAACCTAAGTCATATGCTTAAGCTGAGAATCCAAGGTGCCTCTTCCGGATGGGTTTTATTGACCCCAAATCTCCATGACTCAGGTTTGGGTGGCGGTGTAGCCTTTCCCTGAGCCATGCAACAGGTACCCCCTTATATGACTTACTTTAGGTCTTACATTTGCCTCTTGCGAAATTGTATTCGCGAACTAGGGTGTACGCCATAAAGGTTCTCCCCTTTCTCTTTTGTCATTGCTCTCTGATTGTCTTTTGTAGAATTCACTATCTCTGCGAGCTTCTTGCATATCATCATATTGTATTTGCATTTCGCAATCTCAATTTTGTCATTCAATAAAATGTATTTTTGAGAATTTTATTTATTGTGAGAGTGTCGCAAAAAATCAATTATTCATACATTACCTTTGTTATCCTCTGCTTCTTTGTTATTTTCTGCTACTGTTTCCTTGGTAGTGGTATGTTCACCATTTTTTATTCTGAACTAACATTAGTTTCGTAACATCTCTTCTTCTTTTCTTTCGATTGCATCCACCATTAACCTCTCACTTCTTTGTGTCTCTTTGATTTTTTGTCGCCAACTTGCCTTATTGTTTGCTCTTCCTTCGCAGGATTCCACCTCAGTTTCGTAACACCTGTTTTCTTCAACCCAACCTCCCTTTATGATTCCTACGCTGCTGGGATGAGGGAATTTGATGCACTGATGGAAAGTTGAAGCTACACCTAGAATCCCATGTAACCAAGGTCGACCAATTAATGCATTATAGGGTGACTCTACGTCAACGACACAAAACAAGATTTCAGAAGATATTCCCTTCAATGGAATTCGCATAGTAATCTCCCCTTTAGGCTTGTTGGCAGTATCATTAAAACCATATATCTTATATGTTGATGGTATAAGATCATCATATCTTCCTCCCATAGTTTTATAAGTATGATAAAATAAGATGTTCACAGAGCTTCCAGTATCGATTAGAATCCTATTAATTTCCCATGAATCTTCAGTTTCATCATCCTCATATTCTTTCGGTTTTGGATTAATTTCTAATTTTACCACCAATGGATTGTCATGTACCTCTCCACCTTCTTGGACTTCTTTTGCGGTAAAAGAAATAGTCTGTTTTTTCCATTCCTCTAGTGGCGATATTTTCGCAATATTCATAATTTCTCTTCCATCATTATCTCTTGCGAACACTCTACTCAAAACATTGTCATGAAAATCTTCAATTGTTTTGTATGAACGTATGATAGAGTGACAGAATAGATTCTTTGCTTTTGCACCAACTTCTACGAAGAATGTTTCCTTCTTTTTCATCGTGTTTCCTTGATCTATCATTCTCATAATAATTCTTTTTACATTTCTGCAATTATTTGTAGTATGTCCATGAAAATGATGATAAGAACAGAATTCATGACTTCTGTGGTTTGGAGGTGGTTCTGTTCCCATATTCCATGGTGTTGGTATATTCTCCATCATATTTATAGCTTCCCATATTTTCTCCACACTTGCATTTAGAGGTGGCATCTTGATCTCTTCCCATACCACTTTGTGACCTCCTTGTCTTCTATTATAGTTTTGTCTTTGACCTCCATAAGTTTCTTTCGGCTGATCGAGTCTTTGAATTTTGTTATTTCCACCAGGATTGTAGAAATTTCTTTCTCTTTCATACTCTTCTTGATCTCGACTTCCCATAGCCACCAGTTTCTGTTGATTGTTGCCCGTCACCTTTTCTTGTTGTGCTTGCGAAATGCTCGCCACTGTGTTTATTAGTTTGGGTAATAAGCTTGCATTTGTTGTTTGTGAACCGGTGTTCGCAACCGGATATGATTCCATTTCATTTTACCTTTCCTCTAGAGCAATATATTCTTCCTGAAGTTCTCGCAATTCAATCATTGTGTTTGTATTCTTGACTCTGAAAATTTGGATATACAATAGATTAGTTGCAAACATAGCATTGATAAATGATAAGATGAGATATCTCTCATCTACACGGCCAGTCATTTCGCTACACATAGTCCTCCATCTTTTAGTTAGGTGCTTCAAACTTTCTCCAATCCTTTGTTTTAATCCAAACACGTCTTCAATACCAGGTCGCGAAGAATTATTACTTATATATGCCCCCAGAAATGTAGTCTGCAAATGATTGAAGGATGTTATTGTATTCTTTGGTAGACCTTCGAACCATTTTAACGCCTCCCCTGTTAAGCTGGATGCGAAATACTTGCATAAAACGGCATCATGATTTTCCCATTGCAACATGCATCTCACATAGGCTTTAATGTGTTGAATTGCACAAGTTGTTCCATCAAAAATGCTGGTTAGTGCGGGAAAATTGTATTTCGGTGGTATTCCTCCTAGTTTTACTTCCCTTGTAAACGGAGTTTTTCGCAACTTCTACTATAGATTCATCTAATTTCCTTCTGCCCACTTCTCCTCTATTATTTAGCATTCCTCTCATTTCTTCTAATTCTTTTAAGATTTGTTTATTTACACCTGAATTTTGATCCATTGGTCTTTTTAATTTCGCCTCCCTTCTTCTGCGTTCATGTCTTTCTTCTCTCGCGAAATTTTGCATTTCTTCTTCATCATCTTCATCTCGTCTTCTTCTGCGATTCTCTTCCTCATCTCTATCTTGAATTCTCATATGATGATGTATCCCATCTTCCCCTCCATGATTTTGTTCATTTCTTATCAATTCCATTCGCTGTCTTTCAGCCATCCTCTGTACTCTATCATACTCTTCATTGGTATTATCGTTATTCCGGTTTTGTGTACGCCTTCTTTCTCGATTGTCGTGATTGTTCTGGCGAATTGTCTCCCGAATCTCTTGTTATTCCATTTCCGCTCTCAATCTTTCACGTTCGCAAATTAAACATGCTTGTTCAGCATAATGTCTTTCAATTTCTTCTTCAATCGTTTGTTGATTTCTTTGAGCTTCTCTCTCATGTAAAATTCTCCTTCCTTCCTCTCGATTCCCTTCGCTATATTGATTATTTTGTCCCTGACGTTGTCCATTTTCTTGATTTCTATCATTTTTCCTATCATCAAAAGTTTCATTTTGTGGAACGTAACGATCATCATTCCTTTCTCTATATTCGCGATGTTCTTCATTAGGATTTGATATTTCTTCTTGAATATTATTTCCGGCATTAGTTGTGGGTGAGTTTCGCCTCATCTCTCTTCTAGTCGATCTTGAATATGATTTTCTAATACTTATCGATCTTCTACTCTGTAGTCTCATATTTTCCATCCTCAATTCGTGATTTTGCCTTGTTAGATTCGCACGTTCTTCTGCCTCAGCTCTTCTTTCTTCATGTATTCTTCGTCTCAACGTTTCTAACGCTCCAATTTCCTCATCTCCATGAATTATTCCTTCATCTGCTTCTTGATTTCTCTGTACATGTCTATGATTTCTGGTTTGTTGCTCTTCTTCTACTTCTTCTGCTGAATTTGACTGCCAAGTGTGTAT
This sequence comes from Papaver somniferum, assembly GCF_003573695.1. NCBI lineage: Eukaryota > Viridiplantae > Streptophyta > Magnoliopsida > Ranunculales > Papaveraceae > Papaver > Papaver somniferum. Next base: position 1,021,652 of record NW_020627707.1, on the reverse strand, counting down.
ACTCACCCTATCATAATCTGTATTCCTTCCTTGTATTAGTGTTTGTTGAACTGGTGGTTGAATTTGATTTTCTCCATTATTTCTCATTCTACTAGATTCTCCCATTTCACTTCTTTCCCTTCCAGCAATTCTCTTGCTTCTTCTAATAGTAGGTTGTTGTTCTGATGTATTTCTTCTTCTAGCCATTTCTTCAATATTAATTTATTGAAAGAGATTATGTAAAATTCTTAATCAATCACTCCAAATCTTCACAAATCTCAATATTAATCTTCAATTTTTTCTAGAATAATCTTCAATCTTCCATCGATCCCTGTTTCTAGCGTCATTATGTAGTTGCAGGAAATCCTACACTACACCCCTCATATGATTTCATTAATATTCAGCTCATTTTAGATTAAAAATCTTAATTTTATTGATGATTCTTTGAACAATCTTATAAGAAAATATAAAGAAATCAAGAATAACCACTACTCTAGATTTTCTCTCTCCTATTTACTTGCTTCTCACCCATAAAAAGATCTCCCCCTTTCCTTTACAATTGAACAACTATTTATAGGGAAGTACCTAGTGGATGACAGCTAATCTGTCCTTTATTTTCGGATATGTCTTGCGACATTCTCGCATACTTACAAATTTTATTCTCGCAAACTCTCTAATTTTTGCAGGACCATCACATTTTTCTCATGATTTTAGCTGACGTCGTTTATTATGTCATTTCTGAAATTGTTCTGCGACGTTGTTGATAATTTCGCTGAGACATTATTGCTGCGAGATTCTGAACCTACAAGAATTGTTCAAGTACATGGCAGAACCTCTTATGCTTATGGGGGCATGAAGAGTTAGAGAGAAAGAAGAAAAGACTTTCGTTGTGCAATGCCTTATGAGTGAAGGCATATGCGTACTTTGATGCAAGTATGCAAGGCTGAATGATTTTGGGTGAAGTTGATTCACTGAACCACAATCATTTCCGGTCATGTCCCATGAAAATTTTAGGTGATTAAATGGGCATGTGACAGCTGGTATCAGAGCTGTGTTAAGGGACACAATTGCTGATTTTTCTCTCTTTTACTCAAATTGGTGTCATTTGTTTGTCAAATTCAGTGGTCAATTATTTGGGTTTGACTAGTATGGAGGCTAGAAGAAGTTGGTCCTATGTGGAAAGATCAATTGGAATGAACTTGAAGCTTGAACTAGCAACAGGCCATGAAATTTTATGGCAAAGGTGTCAAAATTCCTACCCAAAGTGTTAGACAAACATGCGAGAATCATTGGAAACCGGGTTTTCAAGTGATTGCATGAAAAAACTAAGGAGTATGCTGACTTCTATGGTGCAAGTCAGATGTTTAAGTCCATGTTTCTCACAAGTGTGCGAAGATTATGCATTTGGAATGCATTATTTCGTAGTATTATCAGTAGCGAGTACATTACATGTTATAATGGGAATTTTGCGAAAATTCATGAATGCAAAGATGTTGTTGGCCTTTGCAGTGTCTCATTGTAGACCGTTGGATGGAATATTAAAATGATCTCTCTTGAATGCATGTACCTTGGTGGTACTGCAAAGTCTGGTTGTGAACCAGTATTTTTGTGGCAGTCTGATGCTATAAAAGAATAATTGGATTTCCAATTCTTGTCTAGCATAAAGCTAATGGAAAGGCTGAAGAAATAAGCGCAAGTTAGGGAAAAACCGATACACCACGGTCTTGCGTTTTCAAAGTGTTCTTCGTTGATGCTAGATGCGCACAAGGAGTGTGTTTGCACCTGGCTTATGAGTGGGATCAATATGCTGGGGTAAGGGTGTCCAAAGATCTGCATTTGATCATAACCACAAGCGGATGTTCTTTTCGACTTCCAATCAACAATTGTTGCTACTGAAGTTGATTTTGGAGAAGGGGAAAGACGAGAGTAACCAGTTGTGCATGGGCAGTAAAAATGAGTTCCATGTTTGAAGAAGAATGCGGCATTCTTGCTTCATGAAACATAGGCAATGGTGCTTCATTTGCAAGGATTATGGCCTTGTTGGGATTGTCCAAGGGATTTGTCCGCGAAAGTCATTGTGTAACATGACTTTGCTGATATCTATGGTGATGCTCAGAATCACCAAGTTAAGTCTGTTCCAGTTGTGCAAAGGTGCATAATATTGTGTCAAGATTTGGGTGCTAATTGGCATAGCAGGTATGCGACAGTAGCATGCGCCAAATAGGATTTGAGCGTCGCCAAGATGCATAATGCGTTTAGAGATGAAAGTTAGGCCGAATTAATGATGCGTGGAGAAGGAAGGACAAAGTAGTGGTGATGCATAAGAATGGCATGAGGTCATTTTTGGGAAATCTTCATGAAAGCTAAAGAAACATGATAGCATCAGTTTTAAGGAGTGTTCAACTAATTGTCAATTACATTGTACTTCGTTATGGGAGTTGCATAAGAACATTGATAGTTGAAAAGTGCATGTGGAAAAGTGAATTGCTACATTGGGGACAATAGGTATTGTCTCGCTTCCTTTGTTTCTTAGAAGCGAAGATGAAGTCAGTATTGCAAGGCTTGTTAGGTCTTACAAGTTGCAATCAGTTCGCGCGAGTATTTGCTCAAGTTTGAGTATACTTTCAGTTTGGGTCGAGTGGACCTTGGTGTTGGAATGAAGTCTCTCTATGTAAGGTAGTAGTGAATGAGGGTATTTGAAGTGAAATATCTTGCCTCTTTCGTTCAAAGTAAAGCTAGTTCGCGTGGAAGATGCTACATAGCATATTAAACCAAAATATGCAATATAAGACGCTGAAAGTAAAAGGAGCAAATAGAGTTGGTGGTATAGTTGAGTTTGCTGTTGAGAGTTATGTGGAAGTGCGACGGCATATGGAAGTGATAGCATGGAGTAACGCAGCAAGAAAGAAGATGTAAGTCCATCAAGTATATGAGTTAAGAGTAACTCATAGTTTGGAAAAACATGATGCTGTTTTTCCGCTACATTAAAGCGTAGCAGTTTGAAAGAGCAAGTGATGCTTAAGTTGCTGGTTTCAAAGGAACGTGAAGAGGATCCCTGTCCAGTGAGGCGGTGTGATGTCACAGGTATCCTAAGTCATGGATAATTCATGCATTTCAGTCGAGTTTGCACAAGAGTGTTACAAAATGATTGAAGAACACTTAGTCTACAATAAGGCCTGTTGAATTTCAAGAGTGCAATATCAGTCGGAATTGAAGGCAGTAAGCTAAGTTATGCATATCAGGGTGATATGTTGGTTGTTTGGCGCGTACACTTAGGCAAAAAATGGATTGGAGAAAAGATTTGTGATGTTGATGCAATCAGATGTGGAAAATTGGCTTAGGATTTAGCTAAAAGAGTACTGTCGAATTTCAGAGGAGTTCTGAAAGTGCATAGCAACAGATCGCAAGTTCACTTGGGTGTTGATATATGACTTGAAATGGAGTTGAAAGCGGTCGCGACACAACAACAAAGTTCAAGATCAGTAGGATCAATGGAAAGGCAGTAAATCTAAGTGATGGCATAAAGTACTACGCAGAGAAGTTTTGGCAAGATTAAAGGACAAGCAAAGTTTGCTGATTTCTGAGAAGGGTTCAGAAGCGTACAAGGCCAGAGAACAAGTATAACGAGTATACTTTGTTGGGTTAAACGAGGGCGTTGAACAGATTAAGTGGGGGAGGTTTGTTACAGGTCAGGCAAGTGATACATAATGATTGTGCATTACAGAGTTGTAGGCCAAGTCAGTGTGCATCCAGAATGGCGCGACACAGCGCAGACTGTCAAGTGCTAAGAATGGCATAACCCCGCAGGGCCAGTGAAGCGCAAAGGTAGCACTACATTGTAAATATATTTGGCTAAGTAATGAAGCTTATTGGATGACACAATGAGGATTCATTGAGGGATTGGCAATACATGGCCAAAGTTGACAGATGCAACATGCGATGTTGGCGTTGATGCATATCCGTGGAATTGAGTTGACCCTCAAGGATGATGCAAATATGCCAATATTTGGTCTATGGCATTAGTTCAAGGCTGGCCAAAGCTTGAACAATGCAAACAAGCTAGTAATGCAAGAGTGGCATTACTATTGTCAAGCAAGTTGGCTAAGTGAAGCATATGACCCATGAGTAACCATAATGAGCTTAAGGAGATGGTCTCGATGATTGAAGCACAAGGGTTGTCCGTACATTATCTTAGAGTGATAAGCATGCAAAGCCAAGATGGTTGACCATTGGAGCAAGGCAGAATTCAGTAAAGCGCAACAATTTTGCAATACAGCTGAAGTGACGGTTAGGAGTTGGTTACGATCTTCACAAGCATGCCAATGACTCGATACAAAGAAGAACGGTTATAAAGGAAGTTTATAACTATGTGGAGTGTTCATAACCACCAAGAATAGGTGTGGCACCAGTTGGCGTGACAACACAAAAGGTGGCAGTTGAAGTTGGCGGTTATGGAAACCACTTATGGGACACATGGCTGTTCCATGCAGGTGCAAGCGGTTGCACAGATTTTTGGCCTGATCCTAGCATGTATAAATATCTTAGGAATCAATAATGTTGGTGTTGTTCAATTGAGAGAAGAACCACTAATGTAGAGAGTTTTTTAGGCATTCACCAAGAGGGTGAATGGCCTGTTTTGGTCCATGTGATGGACGAGTTTTGTAATCTTCCTTTAGTGCAATAAATTAGTTTGTTGCAGTATTCTTTGTGTTCATTGTGTTGATGATTTGTGTGAGAATTTTTCAACTACATGGAAGAACCTGTTATGCTTATGGGGGCATGAAGAGTTAGAGAGAAAGAAGAAAATACTTCCGTTGTACAATGCCTTATGAGTGAAGGCAGATGCGTACTTCGATGCAAGTATGCAAGGCTGAATGATTTTTGGTGAAGTTGATTCACTGAACCATAATCATTGACGGTCATGTCCCATGAAAATTGTAGGCGATTAAATAGGCATGTGACAACAACTATGGTGATGATAGTGAAGAACAAAAAAGAAAGAAAACCAAGCCAAGGACCCAAGGTAGGAAAAAGATCCCAATACAAAAGATTGAAAGCGAATCAAACAGACAAGTCACTTTTTCAAAACGTCGTAAAGGCTTATTCAAAAAAGCATGTGAACTATGTGTGTTATGTGGTGCTGAAATTACTGTTATTTCTTTCTCTCCGGCCGGTAAAGCATACTCTTTTGGTAACCCACAAGTTGGTTTCACCATAAGTTGATTCCTAAACTCACAGGGGAATAGTCATATTGATAATCTTCAATAGGAGGTTCAACCTGATATTCATCGACATGGATTTTCATTGCATGAACAACAATAACAGTAGTATATGAAGGTTATTAACCAACTAGATGTCGAGAAAAAGAGAGGAGCATTGGTAGAGAAATTGAAGAGGCTTAATACTGTTAGAGCATTGCTCGGTCGAACTCGCATGCGTTGCTATCTCTAGCATGTTTGTCAATGTTAGTGATCAAAACTATAAGTCTTGATTTCTAGTCTACTATAGCTAAGGTCTCGGACTAGGATAGAAAGTGTAGTTGAGCTCAAGAACTCCATGGCAATCATCATACAAGACGAAGGACTACTGTTTGTGGGTGAAATTCGTTTCTGCTGATTTTGGTAATTTTGTGTGTGTGGATGAGAAACGAATCTAAACCCTAAACAATGCACTGCACGGGAGTACTTTTGATTCGAGAGATAAGTCTGTACAATCCTGGCCTAAACCAAGAAATGGCCGTTCCAGGCTTGCTTCGGTCACAAAGTGAAGGAGAAGGGTTGGTCTTAGGGAGGGAAGCGAAGAGAGTGTTGAGACCAGAATAGTTGATTCTGAAGGTGTGGTTTTTTATGACTTGTATCTGAAAGTAGAACTAGCTAGCCGAATGGAAAACTACCAGGTGATTTCTAGATACTGTGTTGTTGCCGACCAAAACCTGTTTTCGGTGAAAATAGGTGAAGCCTATTTATACAAGTCATATTGAAACGTACCCTGGTCTCGTAGGAAGTGGAAACGATTGAGTGGTGGAAGAATAGCGTAACGTGTAACCGTCAGACGTTATGCTTCCAAGATGAGGGAAGTGAATATTCGTGTAACCGTCAGTCATTACGCTTACATGATGAAGGTAATAAATTGTTTACACCGTTACTTTTCACCACCACTAATTGTCCTACTTCATGACACTTTCTTGTAACGGGCACATTTGATAGACACATTTTTGTGTCTGAATTGGCCTCAGTGTTTGTATTGTTAGTGCTTGATTTTTGTACTTATTATGGTGTTTTTATGGTTGCACAGGTGCTTTTGGAGAAATACACTTGTGTGGAAAAAGTTGCTCGAAAAGTGCTAATTGGACCCCCCCGGAGAAAAGTACTATAGGCACTCTCACTTTGGATAAGGGCACCCCAGGCGCCCCTACTCTGGACAGGGGCACACCTTCTTCTTCATTTCAAATACTCAATTGGCAGGAAATCTGGTTTCAAAAGACACAGAATTAGGGTTCCGATTTTTGAGGTGTTCCAGTGAGACCGAATAGCTGAAATTGATTGGGAAGGTTTGATTAAGCATCACAAGCATGGTAGGTCGTCGGAATCGATTAAGTTTGTCTCGATAATCGTTTGGGAGCAAATCAGGGAAGTGTTGTTTTTCTTGGAAAACCCGAGAATGTTGTTTTGGATTTGGAAGTTATTTAAAGAGATTCAATCGGTAAAATCTGTTGTGTAGGGCCTGTTTCATCTAAACAGGATTGGTAAGTCCATCAATTTCGAAGCAATAGGGTTGCAACATGGGATTGAAGTGAAACAAAGGTTGAATGATACTCGGGATTCTGTTGGGCTGTGTTGGAAAGATTGCGAGTTTTTTCAACGTGTTGACTCATTCTTTCATGTGTTGGCAGCATGTTTGAAGCATTATACACTGGTTGACAGCGTCAGGAGACTAGAAAGGGAAGAAAATATTCTCGAGTATATATTCTTTACTTCCTAGTAATGGAAGAATTTTTTGGAGGAATTGAGCGAGATTTCTTGGGGATGTTGCCTATATAAAGGGTTCTGGTGTATCAGAGAGGGGGGGAGAGTTTGGGGGAGAGTTTAGTGCATCAGAGAGGCGTAAAAAAATCAAGTTGCAGAGCTGCCATTTCTGCTACTGTGAAGAACACGAAGAACATAAGACGCACAATGAACTGTCGTTCATGCTACAGTGTAAACGACATATCCAGTGTAGTTGCAGGAAATCCTACACTACACCCCTCATAAGATTTCATGAACATTCAACTCATTTTAGATTAACAATCTCAATTTTATTGATGAATCTTTGAACAATCTTACAAGAAAAGATAAAGGAATCAAGAATAACCACTGCTCTAGATTTTCTCTCTCCTATTTACTTGCTTCTCCCTCAGAAAAGATCTCTCCCCTTCCTTTACAACTGAACAGATATTTATAGGGAATTACATAGTGGATGACAGCTAATCTGTCCTTTATTTTCGGATATGTCTTGCGACATTCTCGCAACCTTACAAATGTTAATCTCGCAAACTCTCTAATTTTCGCAGGACCATCACATTTTTCTCATGATTTAGCTGACGTCGTTAGTGTAGCACAGAAAAGGAGTAACAGGTTAGGTTTAAGTTTCGTCAGAAACTTAATAGAAAACTGATTCTAGGATCAAGATTCTAAGATAAAAGATTGATAAACAAACTTGATAATAATATTGATAATAAGATGTGTCCTGTAAACAAGAGTTCCAGCCTTTATATAGACTTACATGAACTGATTAAAGGAAAGAGTTTGAAGAAAACTAGAAAAGGAAATACTTGCAAAGAAAACTAACTTAAACTGACGTAATGGATCAACAGTCATAGTTGATCCAAAAGCATGAGGTCAACTGTTACAGTTGATACAGAAGAAAAGGATCAACAATCATTGTTGATACAGAGAAAGATGTACTAAATCAGTCCCCCCTTCTTGAAAGAAACTCGCCCTCGAGTTAAAGTATAGAAAGAACTTCATTCTCTCCATGGAATTTGAATATTTCTTGCACATTAAAGATATTAGAGATGTTCCAAGTCGATGGAAGATCAATAACATAAGCATTGTCACTGATTTTCTTCAAAATCTTGAATGGTCCATATTTCTTCATCTTGGTCTTGTTATAAGTACCAGTAGGAAATCTTTCTTTTATGAGATGAATCATAACCAATTATCTTTCACCAAAAGTTTTAAGTCTTCTATGCTGGTTGGCATCGTCCTTGTACTTGTTGTTAGAATCTGCAAGCTTTGACTGTACCTCTGACTTAAGGGATACAATTGATGTTTGAGAATTTGCTTGATTATTAGTGAGTTAAGATATAAAGGACTTAAAAGATAATTAGAGTTTTGGATTATTTACCATCATTAATTCATGTGTAATAGTGGAATCAATGTCTTGGTTGTTTTCTCATACCTCTCGCCCACTTTGTTAATATTTTTATATATAATTTTATTAAATATTTAAATTTAATCTTCACAAGTCCGAGAGTTTGAACCTCATTACTACAACATCATTCAAAAAATATTAATCATTTTGGCGCCGCCGACGCGGATTTGTGCTTAGGTAGATTTTTTTTTTAATTATTTCATTTGTTCTTTTTACGTTTCTTTGGGTGTGTCTTTGTATTACAGGTTTGAAGTTGGATACTAAAGACTTGGAATCAAAGCTTAAAGCCAAAAGAGAAGGAAAAAGACAAAGCAAAAAAAAAAAAAGAGCGAAAGAAAAATTAAAAAAAAAAGAGAGAGAATTTTTTTTAGAGACCTTCCATTTTTTGTAATTATTTTTTTTATTTCTTTTCTTTTGCACTTTATTTGGACTTTGGACTTGGACAAATTTTTTTTTAAACCCTAAGGAAGGGTACATTAAATATAAAACTGTTTGCAGGGAAGGACGACGATTACAATATCGTCTCGGCCCCTCGGGTTCGCACATGACATAGGAGTCGTGGCCCGAGTCGACTTCAGCGGTTCTGCGCCCGTCTGGTACGGGAGGTAAGCTTTCGAAACACCCGCGAATCCCCTGTCAGCGGGTTTATTGTATGCCTTAAGGTGAATATATGCTGAGGATTTGAATACGGTTGTTTTAATTTCCTAGTAAAGGGCAAGGCCTGGCCAAATTAAGATAAGGACTCGGATTTCATCACGTTTCCTTCTTGCCCGCCTTAGGAAAACGAAACCAAACGCGAACCTAAGCTTAAAATTTTGACTAGAACGAGACCTATAGGGTAACGAGCTTAATAGGAAAGTCGTTCGAAAAATATTGGTTACTCTTTTGAGCATACTTTGAAGTTCATGATGGTTTCTGCGAGTTGAATGCGTGACTGCGCCGCCTTATAATACCGGTGAGACCTTGGGTATCAAAGCTCCTCGCAGCTTCCCTCGTCTCAATTCAACTTACTTAAACTCGGATTGATTCCAGAGAGGTTTGCTCAGATTGTAACGAATTCCTTTTCGAAAGATTAGAAGCTGGTCTAGAAACAATCTAAGTGGAGCCATCATGCTTGTTGTTTGCTAGATTTTATAGGTTTGATTTGGTCGAGTCAGCCTTGTTTGTGATTGTGTAGAATTCCCTTGCAATTAAGAATGTCGAACTGGTATGATAGAAGCCAATACAATGATTATCGACCTGAATTTGAATATGGACATCATCCTTTTTATGACCATGTTGGGAATAGTGGTTGGGAACGCCATCCTTTGGAAGGATATGGGTCATACCCTGGTGAGCCCAATTACTATCCACACATGCATCAGTCTTACGAGCAAGAAGATTATAGTACTAGTTCTTCGTCTCTAGAGGATACAATCAAACTATTGAAAAGTAGTCCTTTTTATGATCCCTCTGTTCCTATTCCTCCTTTAGAAGAGTCCCTCAGGAAGGCTGAGTCGACGCGTAAGTTAGCTGAGATGAATAGTATAATTATAGACGAGAAATGAGTTAAGAACCTCAAGCGGATAGCTGAGACGAACGAAAGAATTGCTCGAAATTACTTGAATTGCCAATATAGTGTATCCAATAATACCCTTGAAGAAGAAGATAGTTATTTACATAATCAAGATAACAAGGTTAGAATTGGTAGCACTACTTGTTTTGATGAGGTTCGATCTTTTTCATGTTATTATGATGAGGATAGTGTTGATGGAGAATCATACTTATGTAGGAATAGTGATCAGGAAATGGATACTCCAATTGAGCTTTACAATGATAATATTATTTCTATTTCAAATCCAAATAATTTTAATAATTATTCACCTATTCAAAAGGACGAGGATTTGACTAGAGATACCCTCGTTTTAGACGATGTAGTATTTCCTGTTTACAAAGCCGATAATGATTTAGAGGAACGAGTTTATTCTGAGAATAATGTTTTAGAGTCTAGCGATTTAGAAACAATAGTCTTAGACGAAGAAGATGAACTCGTAGAGCTTTTAAATATGAGTGAGGATGCATCACCTGAGTATAACCTAACAGAAGCAATTGACCATTTTCAGGATTCCGATGATCTAGAAATTAGGGAAATTGTAGTTAGTCTACCTAGAGACACCCAAAACTCTAAGTTTGGGGGTGATTATCATTCTCCCTGTGCTTTACCTTTAACTCTTAGAAAGTTCCCTCGTGTAGGGCTTGACATTTGTGCCTCAACCATCGTACAAGATTATCTCCATACACGTTTTCCCGAACCTAATAATGTCCAGAAAGAAGTTCAGTCATTAGAAACCCATCCTCTGGTTGATGTGGTTTGCCCAGGCTATGATACCCTTATTGACTTTGTTTTCCCACCAAATAGTTTTCTTCCAAATGTGGGAACGTTTATATTTCAAATGTGTCGAATATTTAGTTGTGAGACTAAACCTAAATGCTTTAGGAAATTAGAATCAAAACATTTCTTTAAGAATGATTACTACCCTCACTGTGGTCAATTTTGTAAGTCAAACCTGATTGACTTAGAGGATCCTCAATTATTTAGGTTATTATTATGTTCTTCTAAATTTGTATTTGAGTTTTTACAGACTCTAGACCAATAATTCGGATCTCACTTTTGAGGATTTGCATCCTAAAGAAATATATTTAGACCCTTTTATAGAACCTGAACCTGAACCACAATTAGATGTAGTTGTATAATCAGGAAACTAGGTAAGGGCATGCTAGTCTTGTTTATTTCTTGGTTTACTGCAGTTTCCTTTGGTCAGCTCTATTGGTTTTGAAGACCCACAGTTATTCCGGCTACTGTTATACGGTTCGAGTTGACTAATCCTTTCCTAAGTCTGGCTGAAGACTTTAAACTTAGCACTTCTTGGGAGGTAACCCATGCTCATGCAACATGGTAATATCTTTCCTTAACTCTTTTTCTTCAAGTGGTAACAGTTTCTCCTTGTTCATGCTTTTAATTTTATCTTTAGAACATCGAGGACAATGTTATATTTAAGTTTGGGGGTGGGGAAGAACTTTTTAGTTGCACTTTTGAAACTTCTAGCGTCACATGGTATCCGGTTAGCTAAGTTTACATACTGTTTTTCACTGAAAAGATAGAAATTGGAATGCTAGGGATAACAACCTTTTGAGACATTAGAGAAAAAGACATTGAGATCCTTGAAATTCAGGAGAGAACGTGTTCCTTTTATAGGGTAACCGTGATGGACCTAACCATACATGATGGAAAGGAAAGTAGGTCAGGAAATGCCAGAAAGACAAAGCAACCTCACAATGTAGTCTTAGTTACTGGATTGCGACTCTCTCTCAGTAGAAACTGATCATCATCAACAAGCGGAGCGACATCAAAATCTATGAAGAAAGTTGAAGACGTTTTAGGTTTAGAAGCAACAATAGAAAAGAATAATTCAAAAATCAAAGTTGAAGTTATAAGAGCAAATGATATAAGTTGTTAGAATCCCTGATACCAAGACATCATAAGTTGCGAAGATCCAAGTTTTGAAAGTCCTTCTCTCATGGCCATGTAAATTGTTTTCTTGTAATTTTTGTTTCAAAAAAAAAAAAAAAATGAAAAAAATCATCGTTACGTTTTGTTCAATAAGGCCAAAGGGAAGTAGAAATTTATAAGTCAAGCAAGAAATCGAAGAGAAGAGTTAATTGTCAAGGTTCTATGAGGTTCAATAGTTTATCATCAACAGTTGAAGACCGAAGAGGACGTTGTTTCTACTGGGCACTATGAGAGAGTCGAAGAAAGATACAATTGGTTGCTTTGTTAGTCCGCTTCCCATCTGGCACAAGATCTTTCTAGCACTGGTTCAACTCATCACACATAATTAGTCCAGATGTGTAGCAGATGTCCCTCTCATCTTTATCTCTCTCCTAATCTTATCAAGTTGTAAAGCAGCGGACGCATCTTACAATGTTTATCTAGCTGTGTAGCGGATATCTCTTTATCTAGCAGTGTTGCGGATGTGTCTCCCCTTTTCTTCAGTCATCTTTAGAGCTGACACCTTTAATTTCTCTGGCATTCTAGTTACTTGGAGATAGGTTGAGAATATGGATGTCCTCATAGCTCTTTGGATACTTGTGACCAATTAGAAGTAATAGTTTTGTGGGTACACCTCTGGTAAACCCTCCCGAGATTAACTCGGTTTTATTTTTTAGTTTTGCTTGAGGACTAGCAAATAATAAGTTTGGGGGTATTTGATAGACGCATTTATGTGTCTATTTTGTTCTCAATGTTCTGTATTGTTAGACTCGATTAAATACTTATTGTGTTATTTTATGTTTTTGTAGATGTTTTTGGAAAAATAAGCTCTTGCGGCGAAATTGGCTCGAAAAGTGGTGTTTTACACCCCAGGATAGAGACTAAAAACCCCCCAGAAATGTGCCGGAGGAACCCAGAAAAAATGCTGGAAACACCCCAGAAAAATTACTTAAGGCACCCCAAAGGACATGTGTTATTCGGACTCCAGCAACGGATAAGGGGCGACCACTGGATAAGGGGTGACCTTCTTCACAAATTCAAAAAAATATTTTGGCGGGAAAATATTTCTTTTCACAGGAAGATTTTTCGATCGGATTTTGGAGGAGTTTTTGTGCGATTCAATCGCTGAAACTTCATGGGTAGTTGTGATATGTCCTAACAAAGCTAGTATGGGTGTTTGTTTCGAACAAATTTGTCTGGATAACTTGGTTTAATTCAAACAGGGAGTTGGAGGAAAAACATGAGCTTACACGAGTTGTGGTGAATCTAAATGTGTAATGCACGTGTTTGGAAGCCTTAATCAACACTTTGGAACGTGAAGAAGATTTATAAGGAATTTAATCCAGCTGCAGATGCGTAAAAATCAAAATCATTGATAAAAAAAGAAAGAAAATATCCCGAGTAAATGAAGATTATTTGGAGTTAATGGAGGAGATTCAATGTCGCAATCACGTATAAATATGTTCACAAGGTATCATAGAAGGGGTGTCGAGAGTTTGGGGGGCTGAGGAGATCCAGAGAAGAAGAAAAAATCAAGTTACAGAGTTGCCATTTTTCTGCTGCTGCTGAAGAACGCGAAGAACATAAGACCCACACGGAGCAGTCTTATTTTGCTACAATTTCAGCGACTGTCGGCCGACAGTCTTATTTGTTACAGTGACAATCTTATTTGTTACTGTCGCAGGACAGTCTGATTTGCCGAGGGTCGTAGTTCTCTGGTTTGTAACAAATATAATTGTTACAAACCCGGTTTTGAATTATTTATCCCTTTTCATCATTTGTAAACACCTTTTGAGCAATAATAATGATTTTTGAGCGTGTTTCCAACATGATGAGCGGCTAATTCTCCCACAACCAAGGCAATGAGGAAGCTATTTACGCATGAATAATTGGTAACTATTTTATTTTCTCTAATATTTAATTATAATTCACTCAATCACTGCTTTTGCGGAGTTTTAAATTGTTTGCGTAATTTTCCTAATCAGTTGTGATTCAATTAGATAGGTTATGCTTTGTTTAGATAATCTATGCTTAAGGGATACAATTGATGTTTGAGAATTTGCTTGATTATTAGTGAGTTAAGATATAAAGGACTTAAAAGATAATTAGAGTTTTGGATTATTTACCATCATTAATTCATGTGTAATAGTGGAATCAATGTCTTGGTTGTTTTCTCATACCTCTCGCCCACTTTGTTAATATTTTTGTATATAATTTTATTAAATCTTTAAATTTAATCTTCACAAGTCCGAGAGTTTGAACCTCATTACTACAACATCATTCAAAAAATATTAATCAACCTCTTGATGTATGAGTGAAGCTTTCTCAACAAAGTTATCTGCCTTAGCATTTGATTTACGCAGCTTGGGAAGTACCACCAAATCTAAAATATGATTAGGAACCTTAAAATAAACAATCTGAAAAGGTGTCTTACCTGTAGATCGATTAACTGAAGTGTTATAAGCAAATTCCATATGTGGAAGGAGATTATCCTATTGCTTCTCTTGTCCTCCAATAACCTTGGCTCTAATCAGATTTCCTAAAGATCGATTGACCACTTCAGTTTGTCCATCTGTTTGAGGGTGAGCAGTTGTACTATATTGAAGTTTAGTACCCAAACGCATCCATAAAGACTTCCAAAAGTAGCTCAAAAATTTAGTGTCTCGATCAGAAGTAATTGTTTTGGGAATTCCATGCAAACGTACTACTTCTTTGAAAAATAAATAAGCAACATTGGATGCATCAGTTATTTTCTTGCATGCTATGAAGTGAGCCATATTTGAGTAACGATCAACAACTACCATAATATAATCATTCCCCCTCACAGTACGTGGTAAACCAAGCACGAAATCCATGCTAATATCCACCCAAGGAGCTTCAGGAATTGGTAGAGGAGTATACAAGCCAGTGTTTTGAATATTACTTTAAGACTGTTGGAAAACCATGCATTTTTGTCCGTACTTTTGAACATCTCTTTTAATATAAGGCCAAAAATAACGTTCTTCAACCAAAGCTATTGTTTTATCACGTCCAAAATGTCCACCAAGGCCACTGCCATGTAATTCTTGGATGAGATGAAGACGTAGGGAACATTGTGGAATACATAAACGATTTCCTTTAAATAGAAACCCTTATTGAATGAGAAAATCATCAACACTTCCTGTTGAAGAACCACACTTGTCCCAAAGTTGCTTAAATTCTTTGTCTTCACTATATAAATCTTTTAATAAATCAAAGGCTAAACTCTCATGTTTAAGAGTAACCAGAAGATGAGCTCTCCTACTCAAAGCATCAACAACTTGATTAAGTTTCCCACTATGATGTTTAATGGAAAAAGTATATTGGTTAATAGTAGATAACCATCTATCATGCATCCTATTGACCTTTGCTGAAGTTTTCAAAAACTTGAGAGCTTGATTATCAGTATTGACAACAAATTCACTGTGAATAAGATAAGGATGCCAATTCTTAAGAGCTTGAACAAGAGCAATTAATTCCAACTCATAAGTAGACCACTTCTTCATTTTATTTGAACAAATTCACTGAAAGACTTGAGATAAATGTGAAATATGCTCTTCTTCATTGTTGCTAAAAATCAGTATGTCATCAAAATATACAATGACAAACTTTCCAAGAAAAGGTTGCAGAACTTGATTCATGAGGCGCATAAAAGTACTAGGAGCATTAGATAATCCAAAAGGCATGACAAACCACTCATATAAACCTTCTTTTGTTTTGAAAGTTGTTTTCCATTCATCACCTTCTCGAATACGTATTTGATGATACCCACTACGTAAATCAAGCTTTGTAAACACTTTAGCACCCGAAAGCATATCTATCATGTCATCAATTCTTGGTATGGGAAACCTATATGGTATAGTAACTCTGTTTAATGCTCTACAGTCTATACACATACGATGTCCACCATCCTTTTTGTCTACTAAAAAGGATGGACTAGCACAAAGACTGTTGCTAAGTCTTACCAAACCTTTTTGTAACAAATCATCAACCTGACCTTGTAAAATCTCATTTTCTTTAGGACTTAACCTATAATGAGGTTAATTAGGAATAGAAGTTCCAGGTATAAAGTCTATCTGATGTTGTAGATCTCTTAATGGAGGAAAAACATTGGGTAATTCAGTAGGAAATAAGTCATTGAAAGAAGATAATAAAGGTTGTACCTTGTCTGGAATTTCCACCATTGGTTTATCAGCTTCATGAGAACTCAAAGAATGATTTGGTTGTAAAGAATGAACAATGGTAGCAACTAGTGCATTTGTCTTCTTATCTGATGGTTCCTTGACTGAATTAGAAGATTGTAAAGCCCATAGAACTTTAGTAAACCCTTCATGAACAAAGGTATAAGTATTCTCATAGCAGTTATGAACAACACGAATATCATACTGCCATGGTCTTCCCAATAATAAACTTGCTGCAGTCATGTTAATAACATCACACAAAACATAATCTGAATACCTAGGTAAAGAAAACTTCACCAAACATTGATGATGAATTTGCTGAGTGGAAGAGCTGTTTATCCATCCAACTGAATACGGTTTTGGATGAAGAGTAACAGGTAAACCAAGTTTCTCAACTAACTTTGAAGAAACATAGTTTTCTGTACTTCCACTGTCAATGATCATAGTGCAAAGCTTCTCTTAAATGAAACAATGAGATCTGAAAATATTATGTCTCTGAGTAGGACATGGTTCAGTGATTAAAACTGGTCGAATCATCCCAAGGAAATCTGCAGCATAAGTCTCATGTTCTTGAAGATAAAATAATTCATCATCTCCTAATGCTTCTTCTTCTTGTGTTTCGTCTGAAGTTTCATTAATGTAATCATGGAATTTGCGACAATCACTAGAAGTATGGCCAGTTTGGTTGCACTTGTTACATTTATCTCCTCGAAATTTTGAATAAGGGTTAGAGATTTTAGATAATGGTGGAAAATCTTGTTGAAACTGATTACCTTTAGTATTGCGAACAAAATTTCGTTGTGGAGGATGCTGAGGTGGCTTAGCAGATGAGATATGCATTGTAGGAGCAGGTTCTGAAGGAACAAAAGTAGGTTGTTGTTGCTGATATGGTTGGTTTGCACTTCTGTCATGTGGATCAACAAAGACAGTTGATCCCTGTGAGGATGGATCAACAACGACTGTTGATCCCTTTTCAGCTTGGTAACTATAAGAATAATTATATGGTCTGGCAGTTTTAGAAAAGTGTTGATAACGAGCTTGACGTGGAGTTGCTTGTCTAGAGGTACTGAGTACACGCCTTTCAACTCGAATAACTTGTTGGATGGCTTCAACCATTGTAAACATGGACTGCGTCAGTCCCTGTTGAATTAAATTATTCAAACCAGCTATAAAACGTGCAAATAATTGCTCTTCAGTTTCATTCAATTGGTTACGAGCAACTAAAGCATAGAACTCAGCAACGTATTCTTCAACTAATCTGGCCCCTTGTCGACAGTTCTGAAGCTTAATAAAAGGTTTTTTCATATAATCTCTAGGTAAGAATTTATCTCTTAATAATTGTCTCATTCTTTGCCATGTACGTATAGTAGGTTTATGAGCATTGCGTCGATCTTCACCGAGTTTTTCCCACCAAGCTGCAGCTCCACCTTTTAATTTATAAGCTACCAGTTTAACTCGAGAAGATTCAGGAACTTCCATGAAAGTGAAAAAAGAATTGACTTCATAAAACCAATCTAGAAAGTCTTTAATATGTAAACCACCATGAAAACTAGGTATATCAGCCTTCAACTTATATTCTGGTAAAGTTCCATAAGGATTCATACCAGATTTTAATAGTTTTTTATCAACCCATTGTTGCTCTTTGAGTTCTTAAGCTTTGTCATCTTCATCATAGTTGAGGGGTATGGTAATCTTTTTTTTGTTAACATAACCTTCCAAGGGTTCCTTGTGGTAAAGGCTATGGGAAATATTCTCAGGAATATTATCATTCTGAGTAAAAGAAGATTTATCTTTTCTGGTTTCATCTTCTTCTTTTTCGCCAGAGGTTTGGTACCCTTCTGTATCATCGGTTAATTTAGGCATCACCAAGTCACCAAAACCAGCATGTTTCCATAATTTGTCTAAACAATCTCCATGCATAGGAAGTGCAGATTTTAGAGAATTTGTAGATGAATCAAGCTTGGTAGCAAACTTGGTTTCTAAGGAACTAAACGACGTTTCAATTTTGTTGCCGAGCTTGGTTTCAAGTGTTGCGCTGATCTTGGTTTCAAGTGCTGCGCTGAGCTTGGTTTCAAGTGCTGTGACAATGGCATCAATTTCAGTTGGTGTTAACTTGTCTCCCATTGTAACGAAAGGTAGGTGGGTGAAAATTTAGGGTTTTGAGTTGTTGCGGAAGCTGTGGAAAGGATATGTTTCTAGATAAAATTCTAAAAACTCTGTATCTGATACCAACTAGTGTAGCACAAAGCAGGGGTAACAGGGATAGGTTTAAGTTTCGTCAGAAACTTAATAGAAAATTGATTCTATGATCAAGATTCTAAGATAAAAGATTGATAAACAAACTTGATAATAATATTGATAATAAGATGTGTCTTGTAAACAAGAGTTCCACCTTTATATAGACTTACATGAACTGATTAAAGGAAAGAGTTTGACGAAAACGAGAAAAGGAAATACTTGCGAAGTAAACTAACTTAAACTGACGTTGTGGATCAACAGTCATAGTTGATCCAAAAGCATGAGGTCAACTGTTACAGTTGATACAGAAGAAAAGGATCAACAATCATTGTTGATACAGAGAAAGATGTACTACATCAGTCATTTATTATGTCATTTCTGAAATTATTCTGCGACACTGTTGTGTTGTGTTGTTGATAATTTCGCTGAGGCATTACTGCTGCGAGATTCTGATCGTACATCTTGCCTCTTCTCATATCTTCTCTGCGATGTAGAGAATGATGTGAGAAAGGCCGCAGCTGTCCATCTCTTCATATTCTACATTTATCACACGTATCCTTTCTTCCATCTATTTCTTGACACGTCTTCTGTAACCGCTGCTTTTCAACCGCTCATGTCTTTTCATATTAATGGTGTTTATTTCTTCGAGTAAAAAAAATCTTCTCTATATATTCTTCTTACTCTTCTTTCCATTTTCTTTATACGTTCTCTTCTCTTTTTATTCTCTTATCTCTGCAACTCTATTGTTCTTCCATAAATTCTTCCATTGCAACTTTTTCTTCTTTCTTCTTCTTTTAATCTTTTTAATTTCTTCCTCATCTCCATATTGTTCCCTCTGTAGATCTTCATTGTTCGTAACTTTCTTCCTTCTTAATTTTTACGAATTAATCTTCCTGCTGGTGTTTTCAATGGATTCATCGAGGTTAATTTTCTTTTTTCTTTCTTATGGGTTTTGCTGAAATTGATCTTGCTTACTGCTTTATTTGATGATGTTGCTTATGTGATTCCCATACTGTTGTTATGTCAGCAAAAACGCCTCTAACACCAAATTTACGGTTCAGAACCCTAATATTCCCAAATTGCAGCATAAGATTGTTGTAAACAAAAGAAAGTCTGCGAATCAGAAGGTAGTAAGAAACATTATTCTTTTCTAATAACAATATTTTTGCCTCTGTTTCTTATCTGGATTGTAATTCGCAGGGTGATAAGGATGCCAATAAACCTCTCAAGAAATCTCGCCACCTTAAAACCGTTGAAACCTCTGTTCCATTCCACTTACTTATCTCTTCTAAATCTCCTACGACATCTTCGCAAGATAAACCTTTATCTCCCATTTGCGAAAAAACTGCCTCAGACTTCATTTCTTCAGCTGACCTTTCAATGATTGAAACCCCCCTTGTTGATCCTTCTATGAATGAAACTTCTTCTCTTCCTATTGAGAATGTTTCTCAACCTTCTATCACTGTTAGTTCTCTAACTGAGTCTCTTACTATTTCGAAAGAAACCGTGGAAGGAATAAATATTGCTTTCAAAGTTTTATCTGAAATCCTGGATGATGGCAAGAAGTCTTCTATTGATCATATCAAGTCTAATGTTTGCGAAATTCTTAGTAAGCATTTAGGTTCTGACAGAGCTGCTTCGCAAACAACTTTGGAAAAAGAGTGTAATGCTCTTCGTCTCGAAAATCAAAAGCTTCTGAATTTTTCGCTGGATCGCGACAATCTTCGCAAGAAGAATGATGAACTGAGAGGTATGATTTCCTTATCTGTGTCTTCAATTTTCCTTTCTAATGATTTTATCCTTTCCATATTTAATTATCCTTGAAATCCCTCTTTCGCATGTTAAGCCTTAAACCAGAAACGAATAATGGAGAGATATAAATTTGAATCTGCTTTTGAAGAAGCCCATGTTGATAAAGAGATTTTGATGGATCAATATAACCAATTAGATAACCTCTATTCATACTCTATTCATCACATACCCAATTAGATTTATTAAGTAATGAAATATCTCGCGTGTCTTATTCTTTAACTAAAGCTAATCTAGGGATGGAATCTTTATCAGATGAGAATAAAACTCTATCTCAAGAGAAGCGAATTTGTTTAAATAAGATGGCGATATCTTCACAACAACTTAGCATCCTCCAGAAAATATGTGATGACCAAGAACAATCTCTTCGCTCTTTGAGAAATGAACTTAAAGAAGTAACAGAGTCATCTATCGCTGAAAAAGATACACTCATTCAAGGTAGAATAGCTTTAAGTGTAAAGGCGAACCAACTTAAAGAGCAATATTCCAAATTAGAAGAATCTTATTCTTCTCTTGCGAAGAAAAATGCCTTTTTTATTTCTAAAGAGAAAAATCTTCAGTCT
This sequence comes from Papaver somniferum, assembly GCF_003573695.1. Classification (NCBI taxonomy): domain Eukaryota; kingdom Viridiplantae; phylum Streptophyta; class Magnoliopsida; order Ranunculales; family Papaveraceae; genus Papaver; species Papaver somniferum. The sequence continues at coordinate 1,000,923 of NW_020627707.1, read as the reverse complement.
CGACTTAAAGGTTTAGTTGGAGATAAATATGATGATGCGATGGACCGTTGGGAGAATAGTTGTCTGACCTTGATTCAACACCTTATTTCGCAAAAAGAAGGTAGTCATAATAATTTGACTGCCTTAACTATCTTTTCTTTGTCATATCTTTTTGAGTTATTCATCTTACTGAAATTTTGTATTCTACTTTTCGCAGAGTCAGAGAAAAATATTCATTCCTCCATTTCTGTTTTGGAGGCTAAATATGCCAAAATTCGCAAAGAAAATGCACTACTCGTCTCTGTTATTACTGGTTCTCGCGACCGAGCAGAAAGAAAACTTGATTATCTTGCTTACTTTAAGGATATTCAAGATAAGAATCGTCAGATAACACTTCTTCGTCAAGTTCATCTCCGGGCTGAAGTCCTTGTAAATGATATTTTATTGTGCAAGTCTCTTCCTCCTACATCAATCGAACCTTTGGAAGTAGATGATAATGAAATTCCTCGTTCTGCTGACAGTGAGTATGATTATGAAAGTGGTGGAGAGAATAGTCTTTTGGAAGATGGAGAAGAGATCCCTTCTAAGGAAGCAACTGCTGGTGCTAATCAAGATGAAAACGAAAAACAAATATCTTCTAAAGAAGTAATAGCTGGCGATAATCAAGGTGGCGGCGAAAAAGAAATCCCTCTCAAAGGAATTATTGTTGGTGAAGATCAGAATCGAAATGAAGAAAAGGTTGGCGATAATGAGAACATTGGCGAAGAGCGTCCATTATCTCCTTCTACTGGAATTAATACTGAAGCATGAGCTTCTTATCTAGTTCTATCTTCTTGAATTGTTTCATCTTTATTATATCTTGCGAATAATATTCTTCAACCAACTTTGGAATTAATTTTCTCTTTTAGTATTTTGCTGGCGAGAAAGATAATGCCTCTTGCTTACTGATTCCCATACTTGCCTCTCATTATCTTTCTTGCAAGAAATGATCTGTTATGAATACTTATAAATATTTTGTTTTGTCATGTGGTCTTATTTTGCCTTCCTAATTAAAGGTCTTATTATGCCACCTCTTGTCATTGCGACAAAATCGCAGGACGTCCTCGCACTTTCATGCAAAAACCCATTGATCTTGCCTTAACTTTTTCTTTTGTATTATTGCCTCTTCAGGAATGTTGCGACAATATGATAGGCCTAAATATTCTTGCGAAAATAAAGCCCCATTACATTGCCGTCTTGCGACGAAATCGCAGGACGTCTTCGCACTTTCATGCGAAAACCCATTGATCTCGTCTTATCTTTTTTCTAGTATTATTGCCTCTTCAGGATTGTTGCACAAATATGACAAGCCTTAATACCCTTGCGAGTAAAAAGCCTCATGACATTTGCGTCTTAAGACACTTATCAGCTCCCTAATGGAGGGTGCCGCCCTTATCTCCCCCTGGTTGCCCCTTCAAGGAGGCGTACTTCTACCATACAAGGTTAGCTCCTCCCATCCAGTCTTAACAACAACCAGTTGTTTTCGCAGCCTCTTATCCCTTTTACCTATAGGGTTATGGTTACGAGACTGCACCCTAAGTGGGGTTTTCTTCGGGCCGAGTGCAGTATAAGCCAAGACTTGTCAAGAATGGCAAGGTACGCTCAACGCCCCTGGCACTCTTGACTCAACCGTGTACCTCGGCGCCTTGATCAGATTCTGCACTCCTTGGGAGAGTCCTTATTACCTTAGTCGCCCAACCTAAGTCATATGCTTAAGCTGAGAATCCAAGGTGCCTCTCCCGGATGGGCTTTATTGACCCCAAATCTCCATGACTCAGGTTCCGGTGGCGGTGTAGCCTTTCCCTGAGCCATGCAACAGGTACCCCCTTATATGACGTACTTTAGGTCTTACATTTGCCTCTTGCGAAATTTTATTCGCGAACTAGGGTGTACGCCATAAAGGTTCGCCCCTTTCTTTTATGTCATTGTTCTATGATTATCTCTGCGAAAGTTTCGCACATCATGATCTTGTTTTGATATGAATAATCTCGCAATATTCTTTCAGAATCCATAACTTCTCAAAGCTTCTTACGGATAATATCTTTTTAAGTACAACCTGTTCCATGGTCTGTCAAGTCTATGACCAACATCTCTACCTTCTGGATCCATTAATTATAAGCTCTGTTCCAACTATCTCCTTAATGATGTAAGGTCCATCCCATTTTTTCGCTAATTTCCACCATTTTCTCGCTGATATATTGGTGTCTCTCGCAGAACTAAATCTCCTGGTTGGAATTCGCGTACTTTGACACGTTTATTATATTCTCGGGCTAATCTTCGCTGATAATTCTCCATATGTTGTAAAGCTCTTTCTCTTTTTTCTTCTAATTCATCAAGTTTTTTTAAGATCAAACCCGCACTAAGATTTTTCTCCCAAGCTTCTCTCTTTGTTGTCGGAATAACAACTTCTGTTGGTAACACCGCTTCAACTCCATGTTAAACAAAAAGGTGACATTCCAGTAGCTTCTCTTCTAGTTGTATTATAAGCCCATACTGCATTATGTACTTGTTCGCACCATGCTCTATGATGTCCTTCTAATTTCTTCTTTAATATATCTGCAATTGTTTTGTTTGTTTCCTCTCCTGCCCATTAGCTTGTGGATACAAAGGAGTAGACTTTCCACATTTTATCTTAAATGCATTAAGTAACATTTCTATTTTGTCCTTCAAACTGTTTCCCATTATCAGATACCAACTGCGCAGGAATTCCGAATCTGCAAATGATATTTTCGAATATGAATGTAAAGATATCTTTGTCGCGAATATGCTGTACTGCCTTCACTTCTGTCCATTTTTGAAATAATCTGTTGCGACTATTAAGTATCTTCTTTGTCCAGATCCTGGTAAAAATGGCCCCAATATCTAAGCCCCACTTTCCAAAAGGCCACACACTGGTTGAAGATGACAATGGTGCTCCAGGTGCATGTATTTTCTTTCCATGCCGCTGACAATCTTCGCAACGTCTTGATATTTGTTTTGCATCTTCGTGCATGTATGGCCAGTAATAGCCTTGCATTTTTGCTCTATGTGCCAAAGATCTTCCCCCCTATGATTGCCAGCATCCCCACTATGTAACATTTTTAGCACTTTTCTCCTTCTTCTCGTGTCAAACATCTGAGTGATGGTCCATTAAAGGATTTTCGGTATAAGCCCATCTCTTAATTCATAATTTGTTGCGCGGCTTTTTAACTTGTGTGCTTCCAATCTATTTCTTGGTGTTTCTCCTTTCGCCAAATATGCATGAAGTTCTGTTCTCCAATCTGCGATATTGTTTTTGTTCTTCTTCTCCCGTCTATTATCATCACGTTCCTTCTTCTTCTTCTTTATTGATTGATGGTGACAGAAGTGTTGTATTTTTATGCATCTCGCAGTTGGATCTGTCATCATGCTTGAGATGAAAGCAAAAGCGTCTGCGAGTCTGTTATCCTTCCTTGAAATGTGCCTCCATTTTATTTTTGGGATTTTCGCTGACAATTCTTCAACGAGCTTCTTGTATTTCTTCAAGGATGGTTCATTTGTAGTGTACTCTCCCTTTATTTGGCGAATAACTAGCTGCGAATCACTAGTGATCCTGGCATTTTCTAGTTTCATTTCTATTGCGAACTTTAAGGCATGTATCACAGCTTCATATTCCGTTTCGTTATTAGTGGATGCGAATTCCAATCTGAATGAAAAAGCCATCTTCGCTCCTTCTGGAGAAATTAAAACAATTCCAACTCCATTGCCTTCTCCATTTGATGATCCATCTACCAATATCTCCCATCTATTTGGTTCTGTTAATAAGTCCTTTGGATCTACGTGTTCTTCTTCTATGTCCATCATTTCTTCTACCGCTTCATCTTTTTCTAAAGGAAATTCTGCCAAGAAATCTGCAACAACTTGTGATTTTGGTGAAGACAAAATTTCATATTTAATATCAAAGTGGCCTACTTGTGCATTCAATTTCTCCACTCTTCCTGATCTTTTTGAATTCTTCATCACTGATTCAATTGGTACTTTTGTTAATACCTTTATTTTGTGCGCTTGAAAATATATGCGGAGCTTAAATGATGCATAAACTAATGCTAATATTAGCTTCTCAATCTTTGAGTAATTCTTCTCGGCAGTATTAAAAGTTTTGCTAATGTAATAGATGGGTTTCTCCACTCCTGCGTCTATTCGCAATAACACGAAACTTAATGCATGCGACATCGTCGCAAGATAGATTAATAATCTTCTCCCGATTCTGCTTTTTGTAAAATAGATGTATTCATAAGATGTTCTTTGATCCCTTGAAAAGCTTTTTCGCATTCATCAGTCCATCTGAATTTCGCACCCTTCTTGAGTATATCGAAAAAATACTTGCATTTGTCTGATGATCGCGAAATGAATCTCCCTAGTGAAGCTAAAAGTCCATTCAACTTTTGTACATCTTTTATTTTTGCTGGTGTTGGCATGTCACGAACTGCTTGCCCTTTTTCTGGATCAACCTGTATTCCTTCCTTTGATACAATGTAGCCTAAACATTTTCCCGATGCAACTCCAATGGTACACTTCTCAGGATTCAGTTTAATGTCATACTGCTGCATTTGTTCAAAAATCTCCCTCAGGTCCTGTACATGGTCTTTGGCTTCTTTACTCTTTACTAACATGTCGTCCACGTATACTTCTAATGTTTTGTGTATCCATTTCGCAAACACCTTCTCTGCCATTCTTTGGTATGTTGCTCCCGCATTTCTCAAACCAAATGGCATTTTCGTGTAACAATATAAACCTCTATGGGCGAAAAAAGCAGTATGCTCTTGATCTTCTTCAGCTATAGGGATCTGGTTATATCCTTTGTACCCATCTAAAGACGATACCCTATCATTCCCCGCTGCTGATTCCACCATTTGAGGAATATCTGGTAACGAAAAGCTATCTTTAGGGAAGGCTTTGTTTAAATCAGTGAAATCTATGCAAATCCTTATTCCTTTGTTTTTCTTTGGAACAATGACCATGTTCTCTATCCACTCTGGGTATTTAGCTTCTCTTATAATTCCTGCATCAATCATTTTCTGTAGTTCTTCTTCTATTTGGGAATGGTGGGATGTTGCGATTTTTATTATTCTTTGTTTAAATGGTCTCACATTCTTGTTAATCTCCAACTTGTGACATGCAATTGATGGATCTATTCCCAGTATCTCGTCCATGCTCCCTGTGAAAATGTCTTTATGTTCTCGCAAAAGGTTAACAGTTCTTTCTTCTTCTTCTTCTACATCCATCTTGGTTCCAATTCTCAATATTAGAGGTTCTTCTATAGTCCCAACGTTTACTTCTTTTGTTGGTTCTGCGGCAGTGTAACTGGACTCGGGTTCTCCCATTGGTGTTGGTTTTTTTATTGTTTTCACAGGTCCTTCTCCTTCTTCCGAAATTTCGCTGGGTATTCCCTTGCCTTCTTTTTCCCTTATCGTGTACACTCTAAATTCTTCTTCTTTTTTGCCTCCTTTGCCAACTTTCTGCGAAATTGTTTCTTTTTTGCTCGTCCTTCATAATGCTTTAGTTCAATTTGATGACATAATTTCGCATTGTCAACATCTCCTCTGATTTCACCTATTCCATTTGGTGTGGGGAATTTAATACATTGATGCAACGTTGATATTACAGCTTTTATCGCATGTATCCATGGTCTTCCTAGCAACATATTATATGGGGATTCCATATCCACCACGCATAGTGTCACGTGTGTTTCGATCTCTCCTAGTGGAATTCGTACCACTATTTCTCCTTTAGGTTTTGTTATGGATTTTCCAAAGCCATGAACAAGATATGTTGAACTGGACATTTCTTCATCTTTAAATCCCATTCCACTGAAGCATGATAAAATATTATATCCACTGAACTTCTATCGACTAAAGTTCTGTTCAACGTCCATTCTTCCGTGGATTTTGTTGTTGTCCCCTTCTCTTTTCGCGTAATAAGCACTGTAATAACCAATGGAGATGTGTGGTTCAAATTTTCTTTTGGTATTTCTGCCGCCATGAATGTGATTTTTTGCTTTTCCCAATCTTTCAAGGGTGATGTATTTTCTACCGCCATAACCTTCCTTCCTTCAAAATCTCGTTTAAGTATCCTTCCTTTGATGTTTCCATGGAATTCATTAACCATTGTTTTTGTTATCATATTACACTCCAATATTTTGTCATCTTCATTGACTCTAATCATTTTTCTTTTAACTGGTTCACTGATTTGTTTAATCACTTTCTTGATTTGAACAATATCAACAACAATCTTCAACTTTCAATCTTCAGCCTCCCTGTTTCTAGCGCCATTATGTAGTTGCAGGAAATCCTACACTACACCCCTCATAAGATTTCATGAACATTCAACTCATTTTAGATTAACAATCTTAATTTTATTGATGAATCTTTGAACAATCTTATAAGAAAAGATAAAGAAATCAAGAATAACCACTGCTCTAGATTTTCTCTCTCCTATTTACTTGCTTCTCACCCAGAAAAAGATCTCTCCCTTTCCTTTACAATTGAACAACTATTTATAGGGAAGTACCTAGTGGATGACAGCTAATCTGTCCTTTATTTTCGGATATGTCTTGTGACATTCTCGCATACTTACAAATGTTATTCTCGCAAACTCTCTAATTTTCGCAGGACCATCACATTTTTCTCATGATTTAGCTGACGTCGTTTATTATGTCATTTCTAAAAATTTTCTGCGACACTGTTGTGTTGTGTTGTCGATAATTTCACTGAAGCATTACTGTTGCGAGATTTCTGATCCTACATCCAGAGAGAGTCGTATTGCAACAGTGTTAGTGACACTTTATCTGTATCGTTCTTCGGTTTGTAACAAATATAATTGTTGCAAACCCGGTTTTGAATCATTTCTCCATTTTTCATCATTTGTAAACCATTTTCGAGCTATGAAATCATATTCTGAGTGTGTTTCCATGATGAGGAGCTAAACCCAATCCTTGGGGCGATGAAGGAAGTTGTTTTTCGGTAAAAGTGATATATCTTTATTTTAAATTAATTATTGCAATTCTATTATGATTTTTGCATTGAACTAAGAATTGGTTTTTATGATTTTGATTAGTTAGGTGTATTTTCTCTTGATCGAATATGTTTGCTTTAGGGTTTTGATATTCTATGCTTGGATTAACATCTATTCTTTTGAAAATCTACATGTCTAGGCAATACTATTAGAATCAATTTTAATGTTGAGTTGCATGATTATTGTTTTATTAAATCACTAATATCGACCAATGGTGGAATCCTAGCCCCAGTCTCTCCATAATTTTCATAACACCTTTTTATTTGAGTTTATTATTTTAATTTTTAAAATTTAAGTCTAAAAAATATGCTTTCACAAGTCTTAACGAACCTATTACAACCTCATTGAAAATAACTATCAATTTTTGGCGCCGCCGACGCGGACTTGTCTTTAGGCTAGAGTTTTTAGATTTTTTTTTTGTAGGGTTTTATTTATTTGTTCTACTTTACGTTTTTGGGTTTTTGTCTTTTTACTACAGATTTTGGAATTTGGAGCGAAAGAAAAATTTGCCAAAGCTTTTGGTGAATACTTAAAGATTTGGAGATAAAGACAAAGCGAAAAGAGTGAAAGAAAATTAAAAAAAAAAAATTTATTAGATTTTGTTTTTTTTAATCTTTTAGATTTTTGTTTCTTTTTTTAGTTTTTAGAAATTGTATTAGGATATTCTCTATTTTTGTAATTTTTATTTTTTCACTTTCCTTCTTGGACATTTGGACATTCTTTTATTTTTTAAACCCCACGGAACGGTAGTATTAAATATTAAACTGTTTGCAGATAAGGATGGTGATTACGATATCGCCTCGGCCCCTCGGGTTCGTACATGACATTGGAGTCGTGGCCCGAGTCGACTACAACGGTTCATCCCCGTCTGGAACGGGAGGTAAGTTTGTCGAAACACTCGCGAATCCCCTGTCAGCGAGTTACTGTATTCCTTCGTTTGCATATATGCTGAGGAATTGAAAACGGCTGCTTTAATTTCCTAGTAAAGGGCAAGGACTGTCCATACAATATAAGGGTTCGGATTTCATCACCGTTCTCTTCTTGCCCGCCTTAGGAAAACGAAACCAAACGCGAACCTAAGCCTAAAATTTTGACTAGAACGAGACCTATAGGGTAACGAGCTTAATAGGAAAGTCGTTCGAAAAATATTGGTTACTCTTTTGAGCATACTTTGAAGTTCATGATGGTTTCTTTGAGTTGAATACGCCTCCTTGTAACGTCAGTGAGGCCTTGGGTATCAAAGCTCCACGCAACTTCCCTCGTCTCTATTCAACTTACTTTAACTCGGATTGATTCTAGAGAGGTTTGCTCAGATTGTAACGAGTTCCTTTTCGAAAGAATAGAAGCCGGTCTAGAAACAATCTAAGTGGAGCCATCATGCTTTTTGTTTGCTAGAAATCCTTAGGTTTGTTTTGGTGGAGTCAGCCTGTTGTGTGTTTGCTTAGAACTTCCCTTCCTATTAGGATTTTTTTTTTCTTCTTTTTGTTTTTCTAGTGTATGCCCGATGTTATTAGAGAGCGGGCCTGTAAAAGAGACAATATAGGTCGATTGATTAGTGAAAAACCTAGTAATTCTTCTTGTGGAAGCGGGGAGATCGAAGACTCTTCTTTTGAGAGCCCCGTTTTTGGAAATTTCAGTTTTGAGAATCTGTCTCTTCGTGAGGAAAGTACCCCTAGTACTTCAGCTGTGCCAGCAATGGCTACTTTGAAAGATTACATGTACCCAACTAGGAACAACCGAGCATCCTGCATTAAATTGCCAGCCTCTACGGCTAATTATGAATTGAAGCCTGGTATCCTTCAGATGGTCCCTATATTCTTAGGAAAAGACGATGAAAACCCTTACTTTCACATTAGGGATTTTGAAGAAATTTGTGGAACAATTAAGATTAAGGACCTTACTGATGAAGTCTTGAAACTTAGGATATTCCCCTTTTCCTTGAGAGATAAAGCCAAGACATGGCTTAACAACCTACCATCTGAATCCATAGAAACAAGGCAGGATTTTATTGCTGCTGTTTATTTGAAATTCTACCCTAAGCATAAAACTGCAGCTGTTAGGCCGAAAATTAGTTCCAATATGCAACAAGAGGGAAAATCTCTTTATAGGTTTTTAGAGAGATTCAATGATCTCCTATCTGAATGTCCTCACCATGGGTTTGAGAAAATGAAACTAGTAGAGATTCTTTATGATGGTTTAGACTATTCGACCAAAGCCATGGTCGAGTCTATGTGCGCCGGTGAGTTCACTAGTAAAAATGCCGATGATTCTTTTACCTTCTTAGGAGTTGTTGCTGAAAAATCCCAACAATGGGAACCTTGTGTTCAACCCCCTAAGAGACTCTTGGTCAATCGAAGTAGCACCAATATGATAGATACAAGCTTTGGGTCAGATGCTAAGTTTGCTGCTTTATCTAGAAGGTTAGAAGCTTTGGAATTGAATCAGTCTAAACATACGTCTCTTGTTGAACCTGATGATAGGATTAGAGCCTCTCAAGTCTCTAGTTGTGGAGTAGAACCCAATAGATCGTTTTGGGAAGGTCAGGTTAGTGAAGAGCAAGCCCATGCTGCTTATAACAATGCTAGGTTTGAGAACCGTCAGAAGTTTGACCCATACTCAGAAACCTACAACCATGGTTGGAGAAACCATCCTAATTTTTCTTGGTCTAAGGGCCAGAATCCAGGTCAGTCTAGTAATTCTCAGCCTCGCCCAGGTTTTGGATATACTCAGAACCCTTCAGGTCAAACCCAGTTTCAGAACACTTCTGAGAAAAAGATCCATACCTTAGAAGAAGCTCTTACTATGTTAGCGAAGAACCATGATATGTTATCAGTTAACCACCTTAGCTTTCAACAAGAAACCAGGCATAATTTGAAGGATAATTCCCAGACTCTTGCTAAATTAGAAATTCAAGTCGGCCAAATAGCTAAGTACATAAGTGAGAGAGAAGATGAAAAGTTCCCTAGTCATACTGATCCTAACCCCAAAGGATAGAAATCGTACAATCATGTGAATTCTGCTACAACCCTTAGGAGCGGTAAAACAGTAGAAAATAAGGTATCCATGCCTAGTGGACATACTGAAGTTCCAACTTCTACTTCCCAAGAGGAGACCTTAGTTGAGGAAACTGAAACAGTCTCTAAGGATTCCCAAGAAATTCCTGATAGGTCCACCTTTGTGCCTAGAGCCCCATATCCTCAGTTGTTAACCCCAACAAAGAAGGAGTCAACTTTCAACGAGATAATGGAAATATTTAAGCAGGTGAACATCAACATTCCTTTATTAGAAGCAATTAGGAATATGCCTGCTTATGCCAAGTTCCTTAAAGATCTTTGTACAAGAAAGCGTAAGCTTAATGTTCATAAGAAAACCTTTTTAGCTGGTCAAGTAAGTTCAATTCTTCTAAACCAAACACCCCCTAAGTATAAGGACCCTGGATGCCCTACCATATCTTGTGCAATTGGTAAGCACACTGTCGATAAGGCATTACTTGACTTAGGAGCTAGTGTTAACTTACTCCCGTATCATGTATACACCCAGCTAGGTCTTGGTAAGTTGAAACCGACTAAAATGACACTACAATTAGCTGATAGGTCTGTCAAATTCCCTCGTGGTGTCATAGAGGATGTTCTGATTGAGGTAGATAAGTTTATTTATCCAGTGGATTTTGTTGTTTTAGACACCCAGCCAGTTCAGGACCCAAGTGCTCAAATCACGGTGATTTTAGGTCGCCCATTTTTAGCCACAGCTAACGCTGTCATCAACTGTAGAACCGTACTTATGAACATATCCTTTGTTAATATGACCACTGAACTAAATGTCTTTAATGTTACTAGACAACCTTCTGAGAATGATGATTTAGAAGAAGTGAATATGATTAGCACTTTAGTTCAGGATTTAGTTCAGGATAATTGGCATGAAACTTTACTGGGAGATCCTTTAGATGAATTTGAGGAAACCATTTTCTTAGACCAGATGTGTGATCAACCTTTAGAAGAATCCCTTGAGTATTTTAAAGACTCTACAGACCCAGAAATTCAGGCAATAGTGATGGCTCTTTCTGAGAGTAATGATGACCCTAAGTTTGTGGGTATAGAACTAGAAGAATCTCTTGAGTATTTTAAGGACTCTGAAGATTCGGAAATTCAAGAAATAGTTAGAGGTTTGTCTGTGAGTAGTGAAAACCCTAAGTTTGGGAGTAGTGATGGTTCTTGCAATCGTCACGTATCCCTGATTAGAGTCCCTAACTTGGGACTCGAGCCTTGTGTGTCTGAGATTTTACTTGAGTCTATCCAGACTCCGCAACCCGATCCTCATGATAATTTCCAGGAGGCAACCCAGGTATTAGAAACCCGTTTTTCGGATGAATCTATTTATCGAGACACACATATGAAGCTCAATTATGCACCCCAAATAAAACCAGTTGTCTTGACAGAAACCTTGGATGAGGATGTACTCCTTCTTTTTATTTTTCTGAGCCAGTGTAGTTGTTTCATATTTGTGTTAGCTTTATTTGGTCTTATGGACCCACAATTGTTTTGACTATTGGTATACGACTTTGGAAGGTGATAATTCTTTGTGAGGTATTTGATGTCTAGCTAAAGACTTTAAATTTAGCATTCACTGGGAGGCTCCCGCGCTCATGCGAAACGGTAATATCCTTCCTTATCTCTTTTCCCTCAAGTGGTAACAATTTCTCCTTGTTCGTGCTTTTAATTTCATCTTTAGAACATTGAGGACATTGTTAGATTTAAGTTTGGGGGTAAGGGAGAAACTTCTAGTGTCACATAGTATCCGGTTAGCTAAGTTTACATACTGTTTCTCACCGAAAAGATGGAAATTAGAATTGCTAGAGATAACATTCTATTGTGACATTAGAGAAAAATACATTGAGATCATTGAGACTCAGGAGAGAACATGTACCTTTTAGAGGATAATCGTGATGGACCTAACCATCCATGGTGGAAAGGCAATTAGGCCAGAAGGAAATGGAAGAAAGACAAAACAACCTCACAATGTAGTCTTAGTTACTGGATTACGACTCTCTCTCAGTAGAAACTTATCATCATCAACAAGGGAAGCGACATCAAAATTTATGAAGAAGTTGAAGACGTCTAAGGTTTAGAAGCAACAATAGAAAAGCAGAATTCAAAATCAAAGTTTAAGACTTAGTTACAAGAAGTTATACGATGTAAGTTGTTGAAGTTCATGATACCAAGACACTACAAGTTGCAAAGATCCAAGTACTTAAAGTCTTTTTTCATGGCCATGTAAATTTTAGTCTTGTTATTACCGTGTTTTCAAAAAAAAATGATGATAAAAAAAAAAAATCATCACTACGTTTTAATTATCTTTTTGTTCAATAAGGCCATCGGGAAGTAGAAATCTATAAGGAAGTTTCAAGCAAGAAACCGAAGAGAAGAGTTAATTGTCAAGGTTCTACGAGGTTCGAGAGTTTATCATCAACAGTTGAAGTCGAAGAAGATGTTGTTTCTACTGAGCACTATGAGAGAGTCGAAGAGAGATGCATATTGGTTGCTTTGTTAGTCCGCTTTCCATTTGGCACAAGATCTTTCTATCACTGGTTCAACTCATCACACGTAATTAGTCCAGCTGTATAGCAGACGTCCCTCTCATATTTATCTCTCTCCTAATCTTATCCAGCTGTAAAGTGGATGCATCTTACAATGTTTATCTAGCTGTATAGCGGATATATTTTTATCTAGCAGTATTGCGGATGTATCTCCCTTTTCTTTATTCGGCTATAGGTCGGATACCCTCTAGCATTCTGGTTACTTGGCGATAGGTAGAGAATATGTATGTCCTCATAGCTTTTTGGATACTTGTGATGTGACCAATTAGAAGTCAAGGTTTTGTGGGTACACCTCTGGTAAACCCTCCCGAGATTATAACTCGGTCACTAGGGCCACCTAGTGAGTTAGGATTTTATTTTCTAGATTAGTTTTGCTCGAGGACTAGCAAATAATAAGTTTGGGGGTATTTGATAGACACATTTTTGTGTCTGAATTGTCCTCAGTGTTTGTATTGTTAGTGCTTGATTTTTGTACTTATTATGGTGTTTTTATGGTTGCACAGGTGCTTTTGGAGAAATACACTTGTGTGGAAAAAGTTGCTTGAAAAGTGCTAATTGGACCCCCGTAGAAAAGTACTAAAGGCACCCTCACTTTGGATAAGGGCACCCCAGACACTCCAGTTGTTAAAGGCGCCCCTACTCTGGATAGGGGCACACCTTCTTCTTCATTTCAAATACTCAATTGGCGGGAAATCTGGTTTCAGAAGACACAGAATTAGGGTTCCGATTTTTGAGGTGTTCCAGTGAGACTGAATAGCTGAAATTGATTGGGAAGGTTTGATTAAGCATCACAGGCATGGTAGGGTCGTCGGAATCGATTAAGTTTGTCTGGATAATCATTTGGGAGCAAATCAGGGAAGTGTTGTTTCTCTTGGAAAAACCCGAGAATGTTGTTTTGGATTTGGAAGTTATTTAGAGAGATTCAATTGATAAAATCTGTTGTGTTGGGCCTGTTTCATCTAAACAGGATTGGTAAGTCCATCAATTTTGAAGCAATAGGGTTGCAACGTGGAATGGAAGTGAAACAGAGGTTGAATGATACTCGGGATTCTGTTGGGATGTGTTGGAAAGATTGCGAGTGTTTTCAACGTGTTGATTCATTCTTTCATGTGTTGGCAGCATGTTTGAAGCATTATACACTTGTTGACAGCGTCAGAAGACTAGAAAGGGAAGAAAATATTCCCGAGGATATATTCTTTACTGCCGAGTAATGGAAGAATTTTTGGAGGAATTGAGCGAGATTTCTTGGGGATGTTGCATATATAAAGGGTTCTGGTGTATCAGAGAGGGAGGGAGAGTTTGGGGGAGAGTTTAGTGCATCACAGAGGCGTAAAAAAATCAAGTTGCAGAGCTTCCATTTCTGCTGCTGTGAAGAACACGAAGAACATAAGACGCACAAGGAACTGTCGTTCATGCTACAGTGTAAACGACACATCCAGAGAGAGTCGTATTGCAACAGTGTTAGTGACACTTTATCTGTATCGTTCTTCGGTTTGTAACAAATATAATTTTTGAAAACCCGGTTTTGAATCATTTCTCCATTTTTCATCATTTGTAAACCATTTTCGAGCAATGAAATCATATTCTGAGTGTGTTCCATGATGAGGAGCTAAACCCAATCCTTGGGGCGATGGAGGAAGCTGTTGTTTCGGTAAAAGTGATATATCTTTATTTTAAATTAATTATTGCAATTCTATTATCATTTTTGCATTGAACTAAGAATTGGTTTTATGATTTTGATTAGTTAGGTGTATTTTCTCTTTATAGAATATGCTTGCTTTAGGGTTTTGATATTCTATGCTTGGATTAACATCTATTCTTTTGAAAATCTACATGTATAAGCAATACTATTAGAATCAATTTAAATGTTGAGTTGCATGATTATTGTTTCATTAAATCACTAATATCGACCAATGGTGGAATCCTAGCCCCAGTCTCTCCATAATTTTCATAACACCTTTTTATTTAAGTTTATTATTTTAATTTTTAAAATTTAAGTCTAAAAAATCTGCTTTCACAAGTCTCAACGAACCTATTATAACATCATTGAAAATAACTGTCAGCATTGCACGCCGCACGCTGTAAACCGCCAGACCAATACCCTGATGAGTATCCCCTAGTTTGTGACATGTTTGATGTCTCGAGTGTTTTTGTGGAAAACGTGTAGCAGGTTGCTATGTGTGGCAAGTCAAAGGAAAAATACTTTTCCATAGGAAAATAGCATGTGATGCTATTAGGCTTGCCTTGGTCGGCCGCCTAAAACTTGCCACAAGTCCGTCAGTTTGGTGGCGAACTTGAATGACTGAGATTACATCTCATGAGGAACGATAGTCGTTGATTATGGCCACATCTTTGTTTGTAGCAAAGTGGCGCCATTAACATAGTGGCGCCTGGCGTAGCCGTGGCGTAGCGGGTTGCCTGGGGCTTGCCGCAAGTCCGTCAGTTTAGTGGCGAACTTGGATGGCTAAGATTGCATCTCTTGAGGAAGAGTGGCCATTGATTATGGCCGCATCTTGTTGTATAGCGAAGTGACGACATTGGCATAGTATCGCCTGGTGGATCCATGGCATATCGGCATGCTAGTGGCATGCTAGTGGCGTAGCCATGGCATAGTGGCATGCCAATGGCGTAGCCGCCGCATAGCGGCACGCTAGTAGCCATGGAATAGCGTCATGCTAGTAGCCATGGCATAGCGGCATACTTATAGCCGTGTCATGTCGACATGCCGGTGGCGTTGTAGCATGGCCAAAGCTAAGATTTGGCTCTGTGGCCAAATTAAGGCTTGGCGGCGTGGCCAAAGCTAGGATTCGGCGCTATGGTAAAATTAAGGCTTGGCGGCGTGGCCAAGGATAGGATTCGGCATCGTGGTAATAATTAGGGTTTGGCGGCGTGGCCAAGGATAGGATTTGGCGCCGTGGTAAGAATTAGGGCTTGGCGGCGTGGCCGAGGCTAGGATTTGGCGATGTGGTAAGAATTAGGGATTGGCGGCGTGGCCAAGGCTAGGATTTGGCGTCGTGGTAAGAATTAGGGATTGGCGGCGTGGCCAAGGCTAGGATTTGGCGCCATGGTAAAAATTAGGGCTTGGCGGCGTGGCCACAGCTAGGATTTGGCGTCATGGTAAGAATTAGGGTTTTGCGGCGTGGCCAAGGCTAAAATGGCATGCTACCGCGGCAGAGTGGCATGTTGGCATGCCGATCAATATGTTGTTGCGGTAAGGCGCATTTGGCCTGCCAGTATGGTGGCGCGGCAGGGTGCGTTCGGCCTTTAATGTATGGTGGCAAGTTCAGAGTGACTTGATTAGCCAAGGAAAAGGACCGTCCAAACATAAGGAGCGGCTACACTTCTGGTGAAGGTGTGGAGGCTTTAGAGCGACCTGATTGGTCGATTAAAAGAGGGCCGGCCAAGCATGGGCGTGGCTACACTTCTGGTGAGAGTGTGGCGGCTTTAGAGCGACCTGATTGGTCGATGGGAAGCGGGGCCGGCAAGTATGGGCCCAGCCACAACTTATGTGCGCGTGCCTAATTTGAGGCGACACGATTGGTCGAGAGAAATAGAGCCGGTTTAGGAAGGGGCGTGGCTAATGGCAAGTGGCGCCAGTTGGCCTAAGTCATGGCCACACCTCCCTTTGCTGCTTCGGCTCCCTGTTTTCTGATTCTGAGAAAGGTTTTACACCTTCTAATCCATGGCGTGTTAATTACCTAGTTTTCCTAGGTTTAATTTCGACGAGCAAGGTCTGATATACTGCGCGAGGCGCACAACCCTAACTTCTGCAAGTTTGTCAGGGAAATTGATTATATTCTATGTGTTAACACATAGTTCTTTTAAGTTCATTGCCAGAGAGCAGCATGCTTTTTCTGATTGAATACCTTATGCAAAGACCTTATCCTTGATATTTGGAAATTCGTGCTACTCTACTGCGAGTGAACACAAATTGTCATGCCATATCAACATTAAGGGTTCAGCCGGAGAACATAGCATAGAAGGCATTCAAAGGAACTTATATTAAGTGAATATAGGCGAGGCGCCGAAATTTACGGAACATCTGGGATGGTTGCTACATTCGCCAGTATATGGATAAATTTCATGTAAGTATATTGAATGGCTCAATAAATATGTCGTTGGCGAGGTTAGCACTCACGGAACCATTTCCTTACATAGTGATGTCACATCAGATGCAAGGATTTACGATTTCAACCCTAAGCTAAAAACCACCATCAACATTAAGTCCCCTGCTTAGCACGTAACATCGGCGTTTTTGCGGGGTAAACATGAGATGGTGACAGACAAGAGTAAAATCGAAAAGGCTAGACATGAAGAGATCGCCAAGTAAATTCGACCAACCTTTGGCGGAAGGCATGAGGAATCTGTGATCCTTGTATTGACGGTTTTGCATAAATTCGGCTTGGGCATGGGGTATTGGCATCAGCACTGCAGCTTTGGCTATTGATCGGCAGAGGTGACATTGCAACTTGGTCCGCGGAACAGGCGCTGGTTGGCTAGGAAAGGTAGATGCCGCTGTTGGTTTTGATTGATGGACAACGCTGCTTGCTTGGATACATCCATGGAATGGTACTGCTGGCTAGATCCGCTGAGAAGTGCTGTTGGCTAGGTCCGTGGAGCGGTGCTGTTAGCTAGGGCCGTGGAGCGGTGCTGTTGGCTAGGTCCGTGAAGCGGTGGATGGCACTTGGATGGCTAGATCACGGAGAAGCAGGGATGGCATGGCTGGATACTGATTCGTGGAACGGTGGATGGGCGCTGCTTTGAACGGCCAAGATGGCGCTTCCTTGGCTGGTGGAGATGGCGCTGCTTTGAACGGCTAAGATGGCGCTAGCTAGGTCATGGAATGGTGGAAACTGGCTTTAGTCCATGGAATGGTGGAAACTGGCTTCAGTCCATCAAATGGTGGAAGATGGCTTCAGTCTATGGAATGGTGGAAACTGGATTCAGTCCATGGAATGGTGGAAACTGGCTTCAGTTCACGGAATGGTGGAAACTGGCTTCAGTCCGTGGAATGGTGAAACTGGCTTCAGTCCGTGGAATGGTGAAAATATGGCGCTGGAAATTTTGCTACCAAACGGTGATGATGGCACTGGAACTTTGGCTACCAAACAGTGATGATAGCGCTGGAACTTTGGCTACCAAAAAATGATGATGGCACTGGAACTTTGGCTACCAAGCGGTGATGATGGCGCTGGAACTTTGGCTTCAAATGGTGAAGGTGGCGCTGATGGCTCCAGCCCGCGGAACGGTGGAAATGGCACTTGGAAGACTTGATGGCTGGATCACAGAATGCTGGAGCGTTGGCGCTAACTTAACCATAAAGTGCAAGAGTCATAGAGAGTTGGCTTGACCACGGGGAGTGCTGGAGCCATGGAGAGTTGGCTTGACCATGGAGTGCTGGAGCCATGGAGAGTTGGCTTGACCACGAAGTGCTGGAGCCATGGAGAGTTGGCTTGACCACGGAGTGCTGGAGCCATGGAGCGTTCTTAGGTTGAGTGACTGGTGTTCCTCGTTCTGGCGCGCTGCTGATTCGGTCATGGAGCAGAGATATTGGCACACTACTTGTGTGGGTAAAATACCCGACGACCACGTGTCAACATATCAAGGGATGAATACATGATAGGATGATAAGATAGGATCATCGAATCATCCTCTAAAAAGAAGAGTTTTTCTCAGTCGAGGCAACTGCACAAGCGTCACATGAATGAAGCATGTAAGGAAAGGTCTAATCTGCTCAGACGGTCAGGTCTAAAAAGCAAGACCGCATTTAATGAAGGATAAGAACAAGACATGGGTAATTTTACATCGTGACGGAAGGCTCGGACGATCTATACTAACGACCCCGAGGCGATAGAGCACGAGGTTCTCCACAGAAGGACAACACAATCCAAAGAAGAGCGAGATAACTCGGAGGGAGAACCAAACAAGCCATCACGAGGGACAGTATGGAACCAGTCCGAGGAAACCAGGACGATGGAGGACAGCTCACCAAACTTGGACGATCAAGCCACCACGAGTTTATTTTGTGTAAATACCAGTCCATGTACAAGGAGATGGAAAACTGATGTAATCCTAGATGGTCTTTCTATAGAGAATTCCAGAGAGAGATTTAGATAGAGAGAAAGTGAGAAATCTAGAAGAGATTTGTAACACTTTCAAGGGTAAGACCTCATAATCCATAAGAAATCATCTTCTTTCCCGTGGACGTAGGTCTTCATGGCCGAACCACGTTATATGCTTGTGTCAATCTTTACATTTCATGCTCTTTACATATTGTTCATATTGAATCTTGTATGTTTTAATAGTTTTTAGTCTTTAATTTCACTTGGGTGTAGTAGTCAGAAAATATGCAACTACATTTTGGCGCTAGAAACAGGGAGGTATGAAGATATAATCTACCTCCCTAATAACAGATCTATATTGTTTTCATAATCTCAATGAGAGAGGTGTTTTTCACATTACAAAGTAGATTTCTGTTGAGATGAATGAGTAGAGCTCGGACTTAAACATGATTTTCATGATCTGCAATGTCTAGAAGAACCTCAAGATCAACAGATCTACGTTTTTTCACTAATTTTCTTCAAGGTTTCTTGTCATTTCCAAGATTTTTATGCCTTCCTCAAGTAGCTCAGGAGAGTTGTAGATTGGGGTAAATATGAAGTTTCAAACACTTCGGTGCTCAAACGATCTCCTCCATGAAAGAGCTGGGAAGAGATACTAGTCAGTAAACTACATAAGGAAGATATCACCTTATGAGAGTTGAAAGGGAAAATTTTTCATGATGCTCCTCATCAAACTCAACAAAATCCAAGATCTCCTTCTTAAGAACCTAAATCTAAGTCAAGATGAAGGATTAATGAGTACATAATCAATCATCAAAATCAAAGTTTGTTCGAAATCAAAAGTTAAAAGATGATGAGGTATATTTCCTAGAATGGGAATATGTACTCAATCGTCATAATTTTATTTCTTCCCTATAAAGGTATGGCGTATTAGAAGAGGTATTTCCTCGAAAAAGGGAACTGAAGAAACACCTTTTCTCCATCATGCAAAGAGGGAATGTTTTGACATTTTCACATGTCTCCAAAACTTACTGCAAAGTCTTCCTGTACTAAACTGTCTAGTCTGAACTATGGCTTAGTAATTGCACATGACCTGCAAATTTAGGGTCCCACTTTTCTAAAGAAAAACAAATTAAGTATCATTCCATATATTGCAGGGAAGGTAATGGTGACGCGACGATCTGCTCGCATGAGCCAAGGTGAAAATGGTAGAGCCCAACTAGAAGGACTCGACGATATGGAGACAGGAGAGGCTCTGATGAATGGTGAAGTCCCAGGCGAGGGACAACCCGATGACCAGTATCGGGAAGGACTAACTGATAATTCTAACTCCGAAGGTGAGGGAAACCCCTTCGAGAGGCGTGATGATATTCATCTAACTCAACCATGAGGGTTGAACCGCTTTCCAAGGAAAGCGACGAACCAGGAGGTCAAGAAGGACAACCCTTCAGACCTCGGCGATGCCAATGCTGCCATCGCAGCCATCCTGAAAGCCCAAGAATCTCAGGATGAGAGAATGGAGAGACTAGAAAGGCGTAACAGAAGGCTTGAGCGGAGAAACTGCAGGCTGAAAAGAAAAAAAATAAAATAAGGTGCCACTCACTGCTATTGAAGAGATCCCAGAGGAGGAAAACCCCTTTGAACATCTACAAGATGACGAACGAATTAACATCCCTGACACCTCTAACGAGGAAACAGCGGATCGCTTTCCCAAGGGAATCAAAGGTGTACTCGATCACGAGGATAGTCCATCCGAAGGGTCGTCAGACGTCGACCCCAAATATAGACGAGAAAAGAATCGAATCGACGAAGTTAAAATCAACTGCGAGGCCGAGAACCTCGCAGCCATAAACCCAAAGCGAGGGGATAACTCGAGGTCAACTCGTTCTAATATTGTATCATACACTGAACAATCAGACAATGACTCAGGGCGATCAAGGCATTTCCACCATGAACCATCTTTCTCTCCCGAGAGAGTTCTGGGAAGAAGAAAGAAGGCCGAGACAAGACGAAATGATAACCAACTCCAAACCCGACTCAACCGGCTTGAAGCGATGTACAGAGAAGCCACAGGGAAGTAGGAGAGCAAGAAGCTGGCGGTAGTCATGTAAGAAGCAGGAAAATCCCCCTTATCTGAAAATCTATTAAGGTTGCCATTTCCAAGAAAATGCTCCCTACCGATGTTCACATCCCCGTTCACCGGAACGGGAGACGTAATTGAACATCTTAGAACCTATCGTATGACACTGACCCAACGGGATCACTACGATGTGGTATTGTGTAAATTTTTCCCTTCCAGTCTGAGGGATGAAGCCCTATTATGGTACAACAATTTTACCAAAGGCTCAGTCAAATCGTTTGCTCACCTATCTGAGATGTTTTTAGAAACATACATTCATAATAGCAGGGTCCGACCAGAAGTCGACGCGTTGTTCCAAATGTCTCGGGGGCCAAACGAGTCGCTCCAATCCCTGGTGACACGGTGGAGGAAATTATGTGCTGAGATCGGAAATGTCCCTGAGGAATATGCGATCTTGGGCTTTAAGAATAGTCTTAGAAAGACAAACCCTCTCTTTGTCCGCATGTATGAAACCATGCCAAAGAACTTGGGTAAGCTATGAGAAATCCAAGAGGATTATGTGGCCTTGGAGGAACTCCAAGATGGAACTTATGAAAAGATGGCAAAAGGAGCTAGTAGAGGAGAAAATGTGGTAGAGCCATAGAACCCTCAGGCGCCAGCCCAAGGAGCGGGGCGATCCAACAGCAGATCAACACAGTTCGACAAGCATCGGACTGGAGGATGGAAAGGGAGAGACCAGGCCCAACAAAAGAAGAGAAAGTTCGTAGACCCAGTCTACACGAGCTAAACACCCCCATATCCGAGATCCTCAAAACGATCGACGGAAAACACAAAATCACTTACCCATGGAACAGAGGTCAGCAACCAGAGCGAACTAAAAATAGAGCTGACTTCTGCGAGTTCCATCAATTCCACATCCACACGGCAGACTCGTGTAGGGACTTAAAGAAGGTACTGCAAGATATGATCAACGAGGGGAAGCTCCAAGAATACATCGCACAACCAACAATTACGCCTACCGCTGGGGCACCCATACATCGTGTGGAGATCCCCCGCGAGGCACAATATTTAGGTTGTAATACTATATCACACTCGGTGATAACCACTCCCATACGAGAAGGAAATATTACAGGGCGAATCCACAAACGAAACTTCAAAGGTGATGAAGTTTTCAGTGTATCCAGAGAACCTCCAATGGAGGAATAAATGAAATTACCCATTAGCTTTTCATCCTCGGAGGCACCTGATGGAGGACGAAACCATAACTATCCACTGGTGGTCACGATGGCCATTGCACTCCCCGAGCACGAGGGCGAGGAAGGAAAGCCCAAAGCGCTACCATGGGCACTGCCCAAAATCTTGATCGACAGAGGCAGTTCTGTCGAAATTTTGTTCTATGAAACATTCAAACAAATGGGTCTCAGGGACGAGTGTCTCATACCCTCTTCTTATAACATATTTGGCTTCAATGGGTCATTAACCCGCCCAAAGGGCGAGGTAACGTTAGAAATCCAGGTGGGAAAAATCCTCACCCGAACCATCTTCTGTGTGATAGATATACTATCTCCCTACACAGCCAATGTCGGGCGATCCTGGGTCCACGGGATCAAAGGAGTGGCCTCGACTTACCATCAAAGGCTAAGATTCCGTACGCCTGATGGAGTGGCGAAAATCATTGGAGACTCCGGCGAAGCAAAACACTGCTACAAAACGGAAGTTCAGAACGACGAGAGCAAATTAAACTTTTCCAGAGCAAAAAAGAAGCGAGCTAACAAGCCAAAAATCAGGCTGAAATCGATGTTTATCTAGCTAGAACAAACGAGGCAAGACGATCAAACAACGAACCTGTAATGGATAAGGACCTCCCATCGGACTCACCCATGGGACCCATACAAAACCTCTCCGATATAGGAGAACTCAAATCAAATTTCTCGGCCTCGGAGCCAACCAAGGAAGTAAACATCAGAACACCCGAAAACCCGGGCATTATAAAAATAGGGACACTCCTCAGCGAGGAAGAAGAATAGAAACTAATAGAAGTTCTAAGGGAATATTCCGATGTCTTTGCATGGCGCATGGAAGATATGCCAGGAATAGACCTAGAAGTATGTTGTCATCACCTGAAAATCGATCCGAAGCATAAACCCATGCGGAAAAAAATGCGAAAGGTGGCACCAGAATACCATGAAGCCATCCAAAATGAGCTAAATAAAATGGATGCATCAGGGGTAATACGGGAAGTACAGTATCCAACATGGTAATTGTACCAAAGAAGAATGGGGGAGTAAGAATCTGTATCGACTTTACTGATCTTAACAAAGCCTGTCCAAAGGACAGCTTCCCACTCCCTAACATAGATCAACTCGTAGAAGAAACCTCAGGATACGGATTGCTATCTCTCATGGACGGATATTCTGGCTGTAACCAGATCCCCCTCGCCGAGGAAGATCAAGAGCACACCGTATTCTTCACTCCTCGGGGTCTATACCGTTATACCAAAATGCCATTTGGGTTAAAAAACGCATGGGACACTTACCAGAGAATGGTGGAAAAAATGTTTGACGGCTGGATACATAAAACCCTAGAGGTATATGTAGACGATATGCTTGTTAAGATTAAACTCCCACAAGATCATGCAAACAATCTTAAGGAGATCTTCGCACAAATGAGGAAATTTAACATGAAAATCAATCCCGCAAAATGTGCCTTCGGAGTAACCTCAGGAAAATTCTTGGGCTACTTGGTCACCAAACGAGGAATCTAGGTTGACCCCGAGAAGGTACGAGCCATACTAGAAATTCCCTCCACAACAACGGTCAAAGATGTACAAAGACTAAATGGTCGGCTGGCAGCCTTGGGTAGATTCATCACTAGATCATCCGACAAATGCAGAGACTTCTTTAATACCTTAAAAAAGGGTGAAAGATTTTCATGGAAAAATGATTGTGAAGAAGCCTTTCAAAAAATCAAGGAATATTTGGCAAACTTGCCAATTCTCTAAAAGCCCGACCCAGGTGAAAACCTCTATATCTACCTGTCGGCGACCAATATTTCGATCAGTGCAGTGCTCACTCGCGTAGACAAAGAAGTAGAGAAACCAATTTACTTCATCAGCAAAACTCTGACGTCAGCTGAGAAAAACTATTCCAAGATCGAAAAAGTAGTGTTATCTCTGGTCTACGCAACACAGAAGTTGCGCACTTATTTTCACGTACACACAGTGACAGTCATCACGAAAGCCCCCATAAAGTCTGTACTCGAACATGCTGATAGAGCAGGCAGGATCTCTAAATGGGGAGCACAAATCAAGCAATTTGGCGTGAAATACCAAGCCCAGACGGAAATTAAGACCCAAGTGGTGGCAGATTTCCTAGCCGATTTCCCGCTAGACGACACCGATGAGATCCAGGAAATTCCGGGAATGACAGACGAACTAGAGGACCCACCCGAATTTCTTCGCTCCGAAGACCCAAACCGATGGGAGGTCTTCGTCGATGGGTCATGCAACTCGGAAGGGTATGGAATCAGAATGGTGTTTACAACCCCGACCAGTCGACGAATCGTCTACAGACTGAGGCTCGAATTCACCACCACTAATAATATAACCGAGTACGAGGAAGTTATACACGCTCTTCGAGTTATAATTGTGCTAGGAATCACTGACGTACGACTCAAAAGTGACTCGCAACTCGTGGTCCGGCAGATATATGGAACGTATCAGGCTTCGGATCCATGTTTGCAACAATATCTCCAACTCGCCAAGCATTACATTGAATAGATACCAAAAATCACATTGTGCCACCTAAACAGAAATCAACAACAGGTACGTCGATGCATTAGCATTCATAGCTTCCATGACGATAGATCTCGAGGCTACTAACGTCGGGATCGAGAGAGTCCTACTCCCATCCATTCCCATTGAGGGAAACATGGACATCCTCACTGTATACTCAGTAGCTCAGGAGGAAAGCCTACCCGAGGATGACTGGAGGACACCAATCATAAAATACTTAGACGATGGGCATCTCCCAAGCGACCAGCTAATTGCGCACAAGATAATATCAAGGTCTGGGAATTACCAACTCCGAGATGGTGTTCTATACAAAAAATCCTACCTAGGACCTCTCCTCAGATGTCTCTCATTCGCAGAGAGTCAAAGCATATTGAAAGAAATA
Source organism: Papaver somniferum (assembly GCF_003573695.1). Taxonomy (NCBI): domain Eukaryota; kingdom Viridiplantae; phylum Streptophyta; class Magnoliopsida; order Ranunculales; family Papaveraceae; genus Papaver; species Papaver somniferum. The sequence continues at coordinate 975,963 of NW_020627707.1, read as the reverse complement.
CACTACGGTTACGCAGGAAACCATAGTGGAGGACGATCCCTCGCTCACAAAGCGAGACTACAAGGATATTTTTGGCCTCGCATGAACGAGGACTCAAAGCAAATGGAAAAAACTTGCATTGAATGCCAAAAATTTGTCAAGATAAGACATGCACCTTCAATGGACTTAAAGTCTATTATAATCCCTTGGCCATTTGCCAAGTGGGGAATTGACATTGTCGGACCCCTGAGAGCCGGTACTGGATAGAGAAAATATTTAATCGTGGCCACAGACTACTTACTAAATGGTTGGAAGCCTCCTCTCTAAGACACATCAGAGACCATGATGTCTTTAAATTCCTCTTCGAGCATATCATATGTCGTTTCGGTATCCCAGCCGCCATTGTATCTGAGAATGGGACCCAACTCCGTGGGAAAAACATTGATCTTCTCTTCAATTGTTTCAATATCAGAAAAAATAAATCTACACCCATCTACCCTGAAAGCAATGGCCAGGTGGAGGCAAGAAACAAAACCATCTCCGACGTGCTCAAGAAGAAACTTGACAGATACGGAGCTAGTTGGTGTGAACAATTTCACAATGTCTTGTGGGATTATTGAACCACCAGGAGAAAAGCAACAACGATGTCTCCCTTCGCCCTCACATATGGCACAATGGCGATCATACCAACAGAAGCAATAATCCCCACAACAAAGACCGAGGCATGGGAGAAAAACCTGACCTCGGACATGATACTCTCCAAATTGGAAGATCTGGAAGAAAACAGAGATATTGCTCTCCAAAAAATAGAAAACTATCACAGAAGATTGGCTCGGGAATACAACAAACATGTTCATCAGAGACAATTCAGCCCAGGAGATAAATTTTGGCGCGAGATTCCACCCTAACAGCGCGAGTCAGGAAAATTTGCACCCATATGGGAAGTCCCACTAACAGTCCTAGCTAAGGCGGGAGATGGAGCAACCAGATTGCTCAAACTGATGGCGAAGAACTTGAACGCCCATGGAACATCAAATACCTAAAAGCTTACAATGCTTAAGAGGACCAATCAAAAGTCCTAGAATGGGGCACGATCCCTACTTGTACACAGGTTATAGAACCTTACTAGAATGTACCAAGAGTTTATCAAACTCTCTTTTGAAGATAATAAAATTGCTCCTTTTGTGTTAATTTTCCCTTCTTTCTTTTTCTTTGATTTTATTGTTTTATCTATTTTTGTTTTCTGTTACTTTGTTTTCACCTTTTTATTTTGTTTTGTGTGCACTATTTTACTCATCCCTGCATTCCACGAAAGCCCATAAATCACTATGGCACGGTGCTAGCCACACCTTCCATTCTTTCTAGAATGATGCAAGTAATTTACCTAAGCTACCCGACACGGACACAGACCTAAGGTAATGCTATCACGATCACGAAATCGGGCGATGTCCTCTATAACAGGAGATATCCAGAATCAGAGTACTTGCCTCTGGCCGGGGAAAGTATCACTCGACTGACGTATCACCCTCCAAACCACAAGAGGGAGGTGTAGCCCAGAAACGGGACACTAGAAAAATAAATAATATATATATATATATATATATAATAACAAAGCCTGTCAGGCGAGAAGGAAAATACCTTATGTATGAAAATCCAGTATTATAAGCGATGCCTTATCCAAATCCAGGAGATGATCACTCTTTGGCTTTGGCATCCATGATTGGATTAGTATTACATACGACCACTCTTTGGAGCCATGCGTTCAAACAAAACAATCAAACAAACAATTTTGTGCAGTAAAGAAACACAATGACATAGAAGAAGCTTTCGGAAAGGAGCATCGCACCCACACCTCGCTGGAGCAACGGGCCCTTCACCCATCAGTTCCTCGTTCGAAACAAAATCCATGAGTTGGAACAAAAACGACCCCCTCTCTACGTACATACCTCGGACAGGAGCAAACCACTGGAGTACTCTGCTCAACCAACTCACCATCTCTCCGCTTACGCGACCAGCCTCCGATGCCGCGGCATAAAGGGGCAAGGTATATATATATATATATACATTTGAAAGCAAAAACAGTATTTTATACCCCAGCACCTCCAGAAGCAAATGTTTCTAATCCAAAACGTGCAAACATACGCACAAAATAAAGTGTTCCCAAGGCCAATCGTAAGAAGAAACACAATGAATAAAGTGTTTCCAAGCTTGCCGGTAAAAGGAAAAACAGTGATAAATACGAAATCCCATAACAGGAAGTTCAGTCTCTAGACGAACAGATGAGGCTAAAGACGATATGCGAAAAGATAGGTCTTTCCGAGAAGACGTTGGTGATGATCTAGAATCAGGAGCAAGAAACCCCGAAGTAACACATAAATAAGAGGACATACCATCATGATGAAGAAAACATGAACAAACACCTCGCCACCACGGGGGACGAGGAGGAAAAGGGCCCACATACAGGGAACCTTCTATAAAAACGACCTGAAGGAAAGAAGGGAGCAAAATGAAGCTCATAACCACATCACAAAAGAACCCTTCTTAAAAAGAGGGGGAAATCCTTGAAAAACCAACCGGTTTCTTTGAACCTAAGAAGGTCAAAGGCACTCCAAACTAGACGATAAGAATCCTGGAGGAAGAGTACAAAAGGAAAGATATCTCGCCCCCGGAGAATCTAAGAAAACCGACAGGAATCTTAGATCCATCCAACAAATATACACGTGGCGAGAAAAGTGGGACGGTTACATAGTTTTCTTCCCATCATGCCCTCGGCAAGTTGCAAAGAAAAGGGGCAAAATGTGTGGGTAAAATACCCGAAGGCCACGTGTCAACATCTCAAGGGATGAATACATGATAGGATGATAATATAGGAGCATCGAATCATCCTCTAAAAAGGATAGTTTGTCTCGGTCGAGGCAACTGCACAAACGTCACATGAATGACGTGTGTAAGGAAAGGTCTAATCTGCTCAGACGGTCAAGTCTAAAAAGCAAGACCGCATTTAATGAAGGATAAGAATAATACATGGGTAGTTCTACATCGTGACGGAAGGATTGGACGATATATACTAACGAACCCGAGGCGATAGAGCACGAGGTTCTCCATAGAAAGACAGCACGATCCAAAGAAGAGCGAGATAACTCGGAGGGAGAACCAAACAATCCATTACGAGGGACAGTATAGAACCAGTCCGAGGAAACCAGGACAATGGAGGACAGCTCACCAAACTCGGACGATCAAGCCACCACGAGTTTATTTTGTGTATAAATACCAATCCATGTACAAGGAGATGGACAACTGATGTAATCCTAGATGGTCTTTCTACAGATAATTCCTGAGAGAGATTTAGATAGAAAGAAAGTGAAAAATCTAGAAGAGATTTGTTACACTTTCAAGGGTAAGACCTCATAATCAATAAGAAAATATCTTCTTTCCCGTGGACGCAGGTCTTCATGGCCGAACCACGTTATATGCTTGTGTCAATCTTTACATTTCATGCTCTTTACATCTTGTTCATATTGAATCTTGTATGTTTTAGTAGTTTTTAGTCTTTAATTTCACTTGGGTGTATTAGTCAGAAAATATGCAACTACACTACTTGTTCGGCTATGGAGCATGAGTGTGGTGCGCCTAGTCATCTATTCCCATTCATGGACCAATAATGAATCCTTATTCTGTTCAAACTCTAGAAACTGTGTTCGTATGAAAAGGGGTATCGACCCTCTTATGTTTTTGTTGTTCTTCCGGCTCCGTGCTTTCATCCTCAGCATCTGGCTCCTCTTCGTCATTTGTTAGCGGTGGTAGATAGAGCATTAATGGCAACAAATAAATCTCCAATGGTTATAATCAACGGCAAGACAATCCAGGAGAACTCAAGGTAGGTTCTCTCGCATGTATCCACCCAACAGTACCATCGATCTTCTCCAAAATGTGTAATAAGGCTCTGACTCCAGAAGAATGAGTATCTAACCTCTCCAGTGTATTTCAAAATTTTCCAAACTCCATTGCGATCTTGGGATAGTTGGATGAAATATATGCTCGGCAATGATCATGTCAGGGCTAATCTTGGAGATTGTGGTTGCGTTGTTGGTACATCCTTGATTTTAGGTTATTTGGTGCCTGGACTTTCTGTTTGCAATCACGATATGCTGTGGATGCTTGCATGGTAGAAATCTTCTGGAGCCATTGGGTGAAGTAGACGAGCTGAGAGCGTTCCGTTGCCGATGTGCTGCTATCAAGTCTTTAAGGACTTTGTTACAAGCGACATCCTTTGAACCATCTTCTGAATCTTGGACTATTGCATGGAACGGGATGCGGTGAGCAGTCCCCAGTTATACTTCTGTTAGATCCGATGGTGTGGATGGATATGTGAATGTATCTTTGTGGCGTACTTTTGGGGTTTTTGATGCGCGTGTACGCCTCCATGTTGAGAAATTCTTGCGGCTCGTAAAACTTCGACAGTGATGATGTTGAAATCGGAAATAACCTGGTTGAGGGCAGTGAAGGCATCCCATTCTGGTAGTCCCCATATGTAATTATCTTGAACCTATTTTCTCGTGGAAGATGTGCTTCTGCTGCATTCACTGGTAAGGTGGTGACTGCGTTTAAGCTTCTAAACATGAAGGATGCTTCAGTCCCCAAGTGTATCCTACTTTAATTGCATCGCCTTGAATCCACGCCTATGGGATTTGATATAATTTTATCATACTCTCCTGGATGTGATGCTGGGATGCTTGGAATATCACATGGACAAAACATTCTTGATAACGAAGAGGTAGAAGTGAGGGATTTATGTCGTTAATCGTGGCTCCCTCTGTCTCTTCAAGAAAAATATTTTAGCCGCATCTCTGGGGTTATCTCATGAATGCTTGATTGTTGTCGGGTATGGACCGTGATGAGCAGTCCCCAGTCACACTTCTCTTTGGTTACTGAAGTTGATTTCTCTAAGTAGGCTTGGGATCCGCCGCTGCCTCGTAAAGTGTTGCAGGCGCCTTCTAGATAGAGAGGTGATGATATTCTTACGCTACACCTTTGAAGGGTGGATGAACTTGTCGTGGATATGATTTTTGGTTGACCGTGTCTTCTGAACTTTGACAGTGAAGGGATCCCGTGTAGAGCCTCAGTCCCCAAGTGTGGTTTACATGTTTTTATCTTGTATGGTCGGTGAGTTGACCATGATAAAGACATCATCTTGCATCCATACTGGTGACTCTATTACTTCTTCCACTGGAAACTAAAACATGGAGAAGTATGGATTACCTTCGTAGTGGTTGTTGCTATGGTAAAGCTCTGATAAACGAGCAACAACAGTTCTTGGCAGCAGATGTGATCGGAAGGGACTACATCTTCGTGGGAACCAAAATAGGTTGGTTGAAATTGCATGGGCGTCCATGGAAGCAAAGGGATTGGCTGGATGCGTAAGCGAGTAAACTGCCCACGGCCACGAGGTTTGGCGGGATGGATCAAAAAGTGGCCACAACTACGAACCTTGGCTGGCTGTGATCACGATCCTTGACAGGTAGGAGTGTCGACTTCTGGAGAAAACTTTGAAGCGGAGCGGCTCTTGGAGAGAAACGTTGAAGCGGCTTCTGGAGCGAAATGTTGAAGAGGGGCGGCTTCTGGAGGTGAGACGTTGAAGCAAAGCGACTTCTGGAGCGAAAATTAGAAGCGGCTCCTAGAGTGAAACGTTGAAGCAGAGCGGATTCTGGAGAGAACGTCGAAGCGGAGCGGCTTCTGGAGCGAAAAGTAGGTTCGACTGAGAGCTTGAAAATATATCACGGCACTGCACCTTGGAGAAATAAAAAGTCTCACACACATGCTCCGTCATAGATTACATGGTTTTGTGAACAGAGTCCCCAGAAAGCATTAATGCATAACTCCACCAATTGATGTTCGGTCACATTTGGTTTATGACAATCTAATGCACGAATTCTGAATCCCTTGACTAATCATTCGGAGCCTTAGCAAAAACTTCTTGTATTTCCATCAAATCAGCAATGGTAATAAGGGATCGGCTTCCTCTGGCTCCCCCAGTCTCTCGTACTGATGGTGGAGTAGCAGCGGCTCTGGTGACTGTTGGAGGTGTCACACTTGAAGAAACGTTGGGGGTGGCGGTAGCGGCTCTGGCTCTGGTGACTGGAGGTGTAACTCCCGAAGGAACGTTTTCCGCGACGCTGGTGTTGACAGGTGGCGTATTAATGCCACTGGAAGAAACGTTAATACCAAGAGTAATCTCAACGCTAGTGTTTTCAGGGTTTGTTGTTGATCCAGACCTGAGTCTACCATCTTGAGATCGTGATCGAAAAAATGAAATTGGTAAATTGTTATTGCAACCGAGAGATTAGTCTCTAAATGTGGTCGCCAATTGTTTGTGGGTGAAAACCGTTTCTGCTGATTTTGGTAATTTTGGGTGTGTGGATGAGAAATAAATCTAAACCCTAAACAATGCACTGCACGTGAGTACTTTTGATTCGAGAGATCAATCTGCACAATCCTGGACTAAACCAAGAAATGGCCGTTCCAGGCTTGCTTCGGTCACAAAGTGAAGGAGAAGGGTTGGTATTAGGAAGGGAAGCGAAGAGAGTGTTGAGACCAGAATAGTTGATTCTGAAGGTGTGGTTGTTTATGACTTGTATCTGAAAGTAGAACTTGCTAGCCGAATGGAAAGCTACCAGGTGATTTCTAGATACTGTGTTGTTGCCGACCAAAACCTGTTTTCGGTGAAAATAGGTGAGGCTTATTTATACAAGTCATATTGAAACGTACCCTGGTCTCGTAGGAAGTGTAAACGATTGAGTGGTGGAAGAATAGAGTAACGTGTAACCGTCAGACGTTATGCTTCCATGATGAGGGAAGTGAATTCGTGTAACCGTCAGTCATTACGCTTACATGATGAAGGTAATGAATTTTTTACACCGTTACTTTTCACCACCACTAATTGTCCTACTTCATGATACTTTCTTGTAACGGGTGCATTACACGTCGCACGTTGTAAACCGCCAGACCAATACCCTAATGAGTATCCCCCAGTTTGTGACATGTTTGATGTCTCGAGTGTTTTCGTGGAAAATGTGTAGCAGGTTGCTATTTGTGGCAAGTCAAAGTCAAGAGACTTTTCCATAGGAAAATAATATGTGATGCTATTAGGCTTGCCTTGGTCGGCCGCCTAAAACTTGCCACAAGTTCGTCAGTTTGGTGACGAACTTGAATGGATGAGATTACATCTCATGAGGAAGGGTAGTCGTTGATTATGGCCACATATTTGTTGTGTAGCAAAGTGGCGCCATTAGCATAGTGGCGCCTGGCGTAGCGGGTTGCCTGGGGCTTGCCGCAAGTCCGTCAGTTCAGTGGCGAACTTGGGTGGCTAAGATTGCATCTCATGAGGAAAAGTGGCCATTGATTATGGCCGCATCTTGTTGTATAGCGAAGTGACTCCATTGGCATAGTAGCGCCTGGTGGAGCCATGGCATAGCGGCATGCTAGTGGCATGCCAGTGGCGTAGCCATGGCATAGTGGCATGCCAATGGCGTAGCCGCGGCATAGCTGCATGCTAGTAGTCGTGGCATAACGGCATGCTAGTAGCCGTGGAATGGCGGCATGACGATGGCGTTGTGGCATGGCCATGACTGTGGCATTGTAGCATGTCCAAAGCTAAGATTTGGCTCTGTGGCCAAAATTAAGTCTTGGCGGCGTGGCCAAGGATATGATTTGTCCCTGTGTTAAGAATTAGGGGTTGGCGGCGTGGCCAAGGCTAGGATTTGGCGCCGTGGTAAGAATTAGGGGTTGGCGGCGTGGCCAAGGCTAGGATTTGGCGCCATGGTAAGAATTAGGGTTTGGCGGCGTGGGCAAGGCTAAAGTGGCATGCTACCGCGGCAGAGTGACATGTTGGCATGCCGATGAATATGTTGTTATGGTAAGGCGTGTTTGGCTTGCCAGTATGGTGGTGCGGCAGGGTGCGTTTGGCCTTTAATGTATGGTGGCAAGTTCAGAGTGACTTGATTGGCCAAGGAAAGGGGCCGGCCAAACATAAGGTGCGGCTACACTTCTGGTGAAGGTGTGGCGGCTTTAGAGCGACCCAATTGGTCGATTAAAAGAAGGCCGGACAATCATGGGTGTGGCTACACTTCTGGTGAGAGTGTGGCGGCTTTAGAGCGACCTGATTGGTCGATGGGACGCGGGGCCGGCAATTATGGTCCCATCCACAACTTATGTGCGCGTGGAAAACTTGAGGCGGCGCGATTGGTCGAGAGAAATAGTGCTGGTTTAGGAAGGGGAGTGGACAATGGAAAGTGGCGCCAGTTGGCCTAAGGCATGGCCACGCCTCCCTTTGCTGCTACGGCTCCCTGTTTTCTGATTCTGAGCAAGGTTTTGCACCTGCTAATCCATAGAGGATTAATTACCTAGTTCTCCTAGGTTTAATTTCGAAGATCAAGGTCTGATATACTGCGCGAGGCGCAAAACCCTAACTTCTGTAAGTTAGTCAGGGCAATTGATTGAATTCTATGTGTTGACACAGAGTTCTTTTAAGTTCATTGCCAGAGAGCAGCATGCTTTTTTTGATTGAATACCTTATGCAAAGACCTTATCCTTGATATTTGGAAATTCGTTCTCTCTGCTGCGAGTGAACACAAATTTTCATGCCATATCAACATTAAGGGTTCAGCCGAAGAACATAGCATAGAAGTCATTCAAAGGAACTTATATTAAGTGAATATAGGCGAGGCGCCGAAATTTACTGAACATCTAGGATGGTTGCTACACTCGCCAGTATGGATAAATTTCATGTAAGTATATTGAACGGCTCAATAAATATGGTGGTGGATAGGTTAGCACTCACGACACCGTTTCCTTACAGAGTGAATTCACATCAGATGCAAGGTTTTACGATTTCAACCCTAAGCTAAAAACCACCATCAACAACTACTCAAGGAACCGGTGGATCTTCATCGACTAAAAGGTATGATGAGACTTGAACTCATCTATCAATCAAAAGTCTATTTATCTCCTATCTTGAGACAAAAGTCGTTTTGCTATATAGACTTGGATTATACACATTTGCTATTTCGAGCCGAGTTTATCTCTCCTATCTATTTCTCGAAATATGTGTTGGTAATCTTTCGCTTCAGCCAAGTTCATCTTTACCTAGTGACGAAAGTCATGACAAGTTTCAATCACTTTGAAAATTGCTTACTTTGACGAAAAATAGTTTGTGAATAACAACTATAGAATATCAACGTCCTCTAAAAATTTTCAATGATTGAAATGAGAGTTTAGATTATATAACCATTGGAGCATATAAGCATTGTCGTGGAAACACATATATGTATAAGTCCTTATTCCTTGAACCGAAGTTTGCGAACTTTGTTGATCAAGAGAATCGGTATGGTGGCGGGAGCCAAGTCCGCGAACTGGCGGAAGTTCTCGACCCGAGAAATTCTGCTGGAGTTTGTGAACTCCGTCCGGGAACATAAGTCCGCGAACCCAGTCCACCAAATTGAGTAGGTTATATCTAAAAACGATGTTTGTGAACTTATTCTTATATAAACTAAAGAATGCAAATTGCAAACTGTGGTTATATAGTTCATGAACCGATTCGAGTGAATCAAATCGGTTTTGCTTCAATTGTGTCTTGTGTAGTAACATGAGATTTCCTTGCAATTGAACAACTTTCTAACTAGTTCATTTGAGTCACTTGAACTAGTTATGGTGAAGAAGAATATGGTTGATATGAAAGTGATCATATGTCTAACCATTTGGTTGACTATTGTTGAACCAAAAAATGTACAAGTTTGGGTACGGTTACACAAGCCTAGAAACGTGCATTTCATTTGTGTGTAACAAGCTAGTTTTCGATCTAACGGTTGAAATATATTAGCTTGAATCTAATCAGGTTTTCATCTAACGGTGAATATTGAATGCTTTGTTACCAAGCTAACATTGATTGCAAACCCTGATTTGAAAGAATATATAAGGGAGAACTCTAGCAACTGAGAAACCTAATCCCTACACCTTCTGTGTGATACTAGTTGTGCTAAGCTAGAGTCGATTATCCTTTAACCTTTGGTTTCTTCTTCTAAACCAGGTTAACGACTTAAAGACTTCATTGGGATTGTGAAGCCAGACCGATACTACTTTCTTGTAGTCGTGTGATATGATCTTGCTGTTTCTATCGTACGAGTAAAATTGTAATAATTGGCTTGAGATTGATATCTCTGATAGGCAAGATATAAAAGAAATCACAAACACTTCGTCTCATCGTTTGTGATTCCGCAATATCTTTTTCGCTGCGTCGATTAAGATTATTGTGAGGTGATTGATAATACTAGGCTGTTCTTCGGGAATAGTTCGGTTTATCAATTGGTTCCTTTTCACCTTGATTTATCAAAAGACGGAACAAAACTCGTAGGTATATTCGTGGGAGACTGATTTATCTATTACAGTAGACTTTTCTGTATGATACAGATTTGTTTATTAAAGTCTTCGACTTTGGGTCGTAGCAACTCTTAGTTGTGGGTGAGATCATCTAATGGAATCAAGTACGTAGCATCCTGAAGGGATCAGAGACGTAGGAGCATAACTGTACCTTGGATCAGTGTGAGATTGATTGGGGTTCAATTATAGTCCAGACCGAAGTTAATTTGGAGTAGGATAGTGTCTGTAGCGGCTTAATACAGTGTGTGTTCAATCTGGACTATGTCCCGGGGTTTTTCTGCATTTGCGGTTTCCTCGTTAACAAAATTCTGGTGTCTGTGTTATTTCTTTTCCGCATTATATTTTGTTATATAATTGAAATATCACAGGTTGTGCGTTGTTCAATCAATTAGAATATCCGACCTTTTGGTTGTTGATTTCAATTGATTGACACTTGGATATTGGTCTTTGGTATGATCCAAGTTATCTCTCTAGTATTTGATAAAAACTCGCAGATTTCTATTTGCTTGAGTATATATCAAATCGAGAGATTGAGATATAAACTCTTTGATATACTTTTTATCTAGATTGAGTCTGACTGTCTAGTTGATTCTCTAGAAAGTATATTGGAGTTTGTCCATACAGATTGCTAAGCGAAATATTGGGTGTGGTTGTTGTACCCCCACCTTTTCAATTGGTATCAGAGCAGAAAAACACGTTTAAGACCTTATAAGTCTGTGTTTGTAGCGATCTGACTTTATGGAAAGAGGTGCTATCTCAATAAACATACTACCAGTATTCGATGGCTCTAATTACTTGTGGTGGAAAATTGTTATGCGAGCTTTTCTTAAAGCATGTGATTTTCAATCATGGGTATATGTTTTTAATGGCTATAATGCTCCCGTCGTGGCAGTTGGAGATGTAAACGTTCCCAAGGATATTGGTGAATACACCCCTGCCGAGATAAATGCTACAAAGTAAAATTCTGACAGTTTAAATGCCATTATACATGCCATTACCCCAAATCTTCAGCACCATATGTCAAATTGCACGAGGTCTAAAGATGCGTGGGATATCTTATAAACCGTATTCGAAGGTAACTCTAGTGAAAAGGAAGCTATGCCTCAAAACCTTAATTCCGTTTGGGAAAACCTTCGTATGGCAGATGAAGATACATTTGATGAATTTAATCATAGAGTTTCTGAAATTTTTAATGCATCTTTTGCATTGGGTAAGACTATACCTCAAAAGGACATTGTGATGAAATTCTCAGATCGCTTCCATCTAGATATATACGACTCTAAGAAGCATGCCATCGTTGAGGGAAATAACCTTGATAATCTCTCCAGAAATACGCTGGTTGGGAAGCTTAAGATCTTTGATCAGGAACATTCATCCGAAACTAAGGATGTTGAGTTCAAAGCGCAAAAGGACACGAAATTACTTGATAAGAGTAAAAAAGTGTATATCTATGAAGATGATCACTCTGAGACAGATTCATCAAATGAAGATCTTGACAAGTCAGTCTCGATGATCACAAGACAGTTTAGGGATATTCTGTTGAAGAGAAGTAAACGGTGCTCCAGAGATAAGCCTAAAGCATCAGTTAAACCTCATAATCATATTCCTCCTAAAAACAGGGAAACAGATGAAACTGATGATGAGGATATGCCTCAGTGCTTTAAGTGTAAGGGATTTAGTCATTTTGCAAACGAGTGCCCAAATCGTAGAAAATACACCGGGAACAAAGGTCTTGCTGCAACTCTTGATGAAATTTCTGACAACTATGATTCTAATGAAGACGAGAAATCAAGTGTTGCACTTCTTGGTGAAAATATTGATTTGGATAACTGTATAAATACATACATCAATCTCCATATTCTTTCAGAAGAGAACCCAACTAATCTGGAAGAAAAAATTGGCCCATTTCTTGGAAACTCTGTGTGTAATGTTTCAGGTTCCACCATGTGTCTAGCTGCGTGCACATATCAGAAGCCTGAATTTTATTCTAGTTTGACGTGCTCGTATTGTTCTATAAAGGGTCATGAACTTTCAAAGTGTTACAAGTACAAACACCAATTGAGGCACGTCAACAAACTTCAACAAAGAGCAAATCATTTAGCAAATAAGCTTAAACCTGCTCAGAAAACCGTTGAGGTATGTATGATTTTATATTCGTCTAAGAAGTTAGTTTCCAAGAATAAACCAAGACCATTAGAAAAGAAAGGATGGTCGATTCGTTTTGATAGACATAGGTCTGTGGATTCCTCTCAAGAGGAAAATGGTGGACACATTGTTGTTCACCGCAACACAACTTGATTGTGTTGTTTTGGAAATCTTGTCTCATGTGCCTGATCAAAAGAGACAATGATTTTTTACCTCTCAGGCTTTAGGAATTTTTTTTTTCTCTTCTTTTCTTAGTTTTTGTTCTTCCCTGTCTATCAACAAAAGAGGGTTATTATCAACAATTCTACTCTTTATAGGGTTGTGAGTTGGACGTGTACGAACCTGTTTAAAGGTTTCGAAACCCTACATTCCTTTTTCCTTCCTCAAAACCTCTTTTTATCTCAAGACTACTTGTTGAGTTCAATTTGTGATTTCCTCTCACAAACCATACGTTATGGATACTCCAAGCGTGATGTCTTCTGATGGAAAAGATATTCATATGATTGTTAAGCCATCAATCATGAAGGAAAAAGAGAAATCTCCGTTATCTCCTACCTTGAAAAGAAAGAGAAGGAATGTGAGGAAGCCAAGAGTTGTTCCTTCAAACTCTTAGAAGTTTTTTGATGTTCTTGAAGAGTTGAAGGAGATGCGAAATGAGATTCAACAAATAAAGGCTTTTGTGTATAAGACTCATGAGATTCAGAAGGCCCTGGTTCGACATCATCATCCAAGAAGGTTTATTAATATAAACTCCTATCTTAATGAACCTTATGCTCCAATGGATGTTGACGACAAGGAGTTCGGGGACGATAAAGAATTCTTCAAATGTCTTATTGCCTAGTAAATATTCTATTTTCTTGTTTTGTTTAGAAGAATAACTAGAGTTTGGAATAGCCATTATTGTGATTACACATAGCTATGTCAAACGTTTTCATCTTCATGTTTTTATATTTATTGGTTTAAATTCTAAATTTGTTTGGAAGATTATTTTTGCAGTATTAATCTTTATGGTTTTATATATTGCAATATTTTTATGGGATATGTGTGTTTGCGTCCATGAACTATGATTGTCCCATACCTTGTCAAAAGTAAAGTCTTTCGTATGTCGATATGCATGTATTGATAAAAGAATGAATAGACTTTTGACAAATACAAAAGTTAAGCCTATTTTGTCAATTATTGATGGAAGATAGGTTAAAATCTTTTGTTTGCAAGGATTATGTCTATTGAATATCGTTATGCGAATAGTGATGGAAAATAGAATGAATCCTTGTGTATTCCGCAGTATTGATCTTCCCTGATCCATATTTTATGTATTACTGTGAGGCTCCGTAAAGTGTCTTATGTTGAGCACTAAACGGCCAAGTTGATTATTTTTATGATTAGCTTAGTTGTTGTTCCGCGAGATACTTTATGTCGAGTATATTCAACTAAATTAATCATCTTGTTTGGTTATTTAGTTGTTGCTCCGTAAGTTTTCTTATGATGAGCATGACCAATTAAATTGATTACTTTTGTGATTAGTTTGGTTGTGTATTTAGATTAGATTAATTATGGGTTCTCTTGTGATTAATATAATTGTATATTTTTTAGTCTCCATAAGTTCACTTATGTTGACCATTTTCGATTGAATTAATCATGGGTTCTCTTGTGGTTAATTTAATTGAGCTTTTTGGATTCAAATTCATACTTGTATGTGATTTTTTATGTCCAAAGAAATCCTTATTTTCTTTCGAAATTAAGGTCGCTCTTGTTGTTCCTTTGGGAATGAAATTTTATGGGGGAGAGTTCTTAATTGAACTTGTGCTTAAGTGCCAAATCTTTGTGGGGAGTGCGGTTGTGGAATATTATAGGGGTTATCTTGTATCTTTATAAACTCCTTGATGAATGCATTTAGCTTCGGCTTTATGATTGCATCTAAATAAGATGATATGTGTTTCTTTCTTTTGGTCATGAAATGTCTCTTTCAGAAATTTCATTAGGATCCCGTTCTTTTACCTTTGCTAATTTTATTGACAAAAAGGGGGAGAGTTAATATGTAGTTCACACTACAATATACATATGGTTTTCGGATCATTATGTAAGGGGGAGTGGTTTCCATGTGAGATGGAGTATTGACTAAGGGGGAGTGATACATATCACCATAGTATTGTTGTTGAAGTTGTGATATAATTGAACTTTGACGCTGTGTGATGAAACTATGACATTATATAACAATGATTGAGAACTCTTGTTTTCTCGTTGTTATAGCTACGGATTTTCAACAACGATGACGCTGAACTTACAACCTTTGGGATCATTAGAGTACTTGGAAGTGACGAAGATTTCAAGTAATGTTGAAGATTAGACATGTGGAATAGGAGCTACAAAATTTAATTTATTTATTTTTTGTATTTCATATGTATTGATAGTTTTGTCACTAAAATTGATGAAGGGGGAGATTGTTAGAGCATTGCTCGGTCGAACTCGCATGCGTTGCTATCTCAAGCATGTTTGTCAATGTTAGTGATCAAAACTATAAGACTTGATTTCTAGTCTACTAAAGCTAAGGTCTCGGACTAGGATAGAAAGTGTAGTTGAGCTCAAGAACTCCATGGAAATCATCATACAAGACAAAGGACTACTTAAGGAACCGGTGGATCTTCATCGACTAAAAGGTATGTGGAGACTTGAAATTATCTATCACTCAAAAGTCTATTTATCTCCTATCTTGAGACAAAAGTCGTTTTGCTATATAGACTTAGATTATACACATTTGCTATTTCGAGCCGAGTTTATCTCGCCTATCTATTTCTCGAAATATGTGTTGGTAAGCTTTCTCTTTAGCCAAGTTCATCTTTACCTAGTGACGAAAGTCATGACAAGTTTCAATCACTTTGAAAATTGCTTACTTTGACGAAAAATAGTTTGTGAATAACAACTATAGAATATCAACGTCCTCTAAGAATGTTTCAATGATTGAAATGAGAGTTTAGATCATATAACCATTGGAGGATATAAGCATTGTTTTGGAAAAACATATATATATAAGTCCTTATTCCTTGAACCGAAGTTTGTGAACTTTGTTGATCAAGAGAACCGGTATGGTGGCGTGAGCCAAGTCCGCAAACTGGCGGAAGTTCTCGACCCGAGAAATTATGCTGGAGTTTGTGAACTCCGTCTGGAAACTTAAGTCCGCGAACCCAGTCCGCGAACTTGAGTAGGTTATATCTAAAAACGATGTTTGTGAACTTATTCTTATATAAACTAAGGAATGAAAATTGCAAACCGTGGCTATATAGTTCATAAACCGATTCGAGTGAATCAAATCGTTTTTGCTTCAATTATGTCTTGTGTAGTTACATGAAATTTCCTTGCAATTGAACAACTCTTTAACTAGTTCATTTGAGTCACTTGAACTAGTTATGGTGAAGAAGAATATGGTTGATATGAAAGTGATCATATGGCTAACCATTTGGTTGACGATTGTTGAACCAACAAATGTACAAGTTTGGGTACGGTTACACAATCCTAGAAACGTGCATTTCATTTGTATGTAATAATCTATTTTTCGATCTAACGGTTGAAAGATGTTAGCTTGAATCTAATCAGGTTTTCATCTAACGGTGAATATTAAATGCTTTGTTACCAAGGTAACATTGATTCCAAACCCTGATTTGAAAGATTATATAAGGGAAAACTCTACCAACTGGGAAACTAATCCCCACACATTCTGTGTGATACTAGTTGTCCTAAGCTAGAGTCGATTCTTCTTTAACCTTTGGTTTTTTCTTATTAACCAGGTTAACGACTAAAAGACTTCATTGGGATTGTGAACCCAGACCGATACTACTTTCTTGTAGTTGTGTGATCTGATCTTGCTGTTTCTATCGTACGAGTACAATTGTAATAATTGTCTTGAGATTGATATCTCTGATAGGCAAGATATAAAAGAAATCACAAATACTTCGTCTCATCGTTTGTGATTTCGCAATATCTTTTTTTGCTGCGTCGATTAAGATTATTGTGAGGTGATTGATAATACTAGGCTGTTCTTCGGGAATATAAGTCCGGTTTATCAATTGGTTCCTTTTCACCTTGATTTATCAAAATACGGAACAAAACTCGTAGGTATATTCGTGGGAGACGGATTTATCTATTACCGTAGACTTTTCTGTGTGATACAGATTTGTTTATTAAAGTCTTTGACTTTGGGTCATAGCAAATCTTAGTTGTGGGTGAGTTCAGCTAAGGGAATCAAGTACGTAGCATCCTTCTGGGATCAGAGACGTAGGAGCATAACTGTACCTTGGGTCAGTGTGAGATTGATTGGGGTTCAACTAAAGTCCAGGCCGAAGTTAATTTGGAGTAGGCTAGTGTCTTTAGCGGCTTAATACAGTGTGTGTTTAATCTGGACTAGGTCCCGGGGTTTTTCTGCATTTGCGGTTTCCTCGTTAACAAAATTCTGGTGTCTGTGTTATTTCTTTTCCGCATTATATTTTTTTTATAATTGAAATATCACAGGTTGTGCGTTGTTCAATCAATTAGAATATCTGACCTTTTGGTCGTTGATTTCAATTGATTGACACTTGGATATTGGTCTTTGGTACCATCCAATTTATCTCTCTAGTATTTGATAAAAACTCGCAGATTTCTATTTTCTTGAGTATATATCAAATCGAGAGATTGAGATATGAACTCTTTGATATACTTTTTATCTAGATTGAGTCTGACTGTCTAGTCAATTCTCTAGAAATTATATTAGAGTTTGTCCATACAGATTGCTAAGAGAAATATTGGGTGTGGTTGTTGTACCCCACTTTTCAATTGGTATCAAAGAAGGAAAACACGTTTAAGACCTTATAAGTCTGTGTTTGTAGCGATCAGACTCTATGGACATATGTGCTATCTCAATAAACGTACCACCAGTCTTCGATGGCTCTAATTACTTGTGGTGGAAAATCGCTATGCGAGCTTTTCTTCAAGCACGTGATTTTGAATCATGGGTATATGTTGTTAATGTCTATAATGCTCCCGTCGTGGCAGTTGGAGATGTAAACGTTCCCAAGGATATTAGTGAATAAACCCCTGCCGAGATAAATGCTGCAAAGCAAAATTACGACGGTTTAAATGCATTACCCCAAATCTTGAGCACCATGTGTCAAATTGCACGAGATCTAAAGATGCGTGGTATATCTTAGAAACCGTATTCGAAGGTAACTCCAGTGAAAAGGAAGCTAGGCTTCAAAACCTTAATTCCGATTGGGAAAACCTTTATATGGCAGATGAAGATACATTTGATGAATTTAATCACAGAGCGTCTAAAATTTTTAATGCATCTTTTGCATTGGGTAAGACTATTCCTCAAAAGGACATTGTGATGAAATTCTCAGATCGCTTCCATCTAGATATATACGACTCTTAGAAGCATGCCATCGTTGAGGGAAATAACCTTGATAATCTCTCCAGAAATACGCTGGTTGGGAAGCTTAAGATCTTTGATTACGAACATTCATCCAAAACTAAGGATGTTTCGTTCAAAGCACAAAAGGACACTAAATTACTTGATAAGAGTAAAAAGTGTATATCTATGAAGATGATCACTCTGAGACAGATTCATCAGATGAAGATCTTGACAAGTCAGTTTCGATGATCACAAGACAGTTTAGGATCTTCTGTTGAAGAGAAGTAAACGGTTCTCCAGAGATAAGCCTAAAGCATCAGTTAAACCTCATCATCGTATTCCTCCTAAAAACAGGGAAACATATGAAACGGATAATGAGGATATGCCTCAGTGCTTTAAGTGTAAGGGATTTGGTCATTTTGCAAACGAGTGCCCAAATCGTAGAAAATACACCGGGAACAAAGGTCTTGCTGCAACTCTTGATGAAATGTCTGACAACTATGATTCTAATGAAGACGAGAAATCAAGTGTTGCACTTCTTGGTGAAAATATTGATTTTGATAACTGTAGAAATAGATACATCAATCTTGATATTTTTTCAGAAGAGAACCCAACTAATCTGAAGAAAAAATTGGCCCATTTCTTGGAAACTCTGTGTGTAATGTTTCAGGTTCCACCATGTGTCTATCTGCGTGCACATCTCAGAAGACTGACTTTTATCCTAGTTTGACGTGCTCGTATTGTTCTCTAAAGGGTCATGAATTTTCTAAGTGTTACAAGTACAAACACCAATTGCGGTATGTCAACAAACTTCAAGGAAGATCAAATCATTTAGAAAATAAGCTTAAACTTGCTCAGAAAACCGATGAGGTATGTAGGATTTTATCTTCGTCTAAGAAGTTAGTTTCCAAAAATAAACCAAGACCATTAGAGAATAAAGGATGGTCGAGTCGTTTTGATAGACATAGGTCTGTGGATTCCTCTCAAGAGGAAAATGGTGGACACATTGTTGTTCACCGCAACACAACTTGATTGTGTTGTTTTGGAAATCTTGTCTCATGTGCCTGATCAAAAGAGACAATGATTTTGTACCTATCAGGTTTTAGAAAATTTTTTTTTCTCTTATTTTCTTAGTTTTTGTTCTTCCCTGTCAATCAACAAAAGAGGGTTATTATCGACAATTCTACTCTTTATAGGGTTGTGAGTTGGACGTGTACGAACCTGTTTAAAGGTTTCGAAACCCTACATTCCTTTTTCCTTCCTCAAAACCTCTTTTTATCTCAAGACTACTTGTTGAGTTCAATTTGTGATTTCCTCTCACAAACCCATACGTTATGGATACTCCAAGCGTGATGTCTTCTGATGGAAAAGATATTAATATGATTGTTAAGCCATCAATCATGAAGGAAAAAGAGAAATCTCCGTTATCTCCTACCTTGAAAAGAAAGAGAAGGAATGTGAGGAAGCCAAGAGTTGTTGCTTCAAACTCTCAGAAGTTTTTTGATGTTCTTGAAGAGTTGAAGGAGATGCGAAAGGAGATTCAACAAATAAAGGCTTCTGTGTATAAGAATCATGAGATTCAGAAGGACCCGGTTCGGCATCATCATCCAAGAAGGTTTATTGATATAAACTCCTACCTTAATGAACTTTATGCTCCAATGGCTGTTGACGACAAGGAGTTCGGGGACGATAAAGAATTCTTCAAATGTCTTATTGCCTAGTAAATCTTCTATTTTCTTGTTTTGTATAGAAGAATAACTAGAGTTTGGAATAGTCATTATTGTGATTACACATATCTACGTCAAACGTTTTCATCTTCATGTTTTTAGATTTATTGGTTTAAATTCTAAATTTGTTTGGAAGATGATTTTTGCAGTATTAATCTTTATGGTTTTATGTATTGCAATATTTTTATAGGATATGTGTGTTTGCGTCCGTGAACTATGATTGTCCCATACCTTGTCAAAAGTAAAGTCTTTCGTATGTCGATATGCATGTATTGATAAAAGAATGAATAGACTTTTGACAAATACAAAAGTTAATCCTATTTTGTCAATTATTGATGGAAGATAGATTAAAATATTTTGTTTGCAAGGATTATGTCTATTGAATGTCGTTATGCGAATAATGCTGGAAAATAGAATGAATCCTTTTGTATTCCATTGAAGAATTATGGTTGAAAGTGGATGATTTGTCTGGTAAAACAACAATGGAAGATGCTCCTTTTCCAATGACAAAAAAAGAGAAACTTGCATTTTGTACTACATTGAAGAACTTAAAGGTGTCATCTGGTTTTTGTTCCAATCTTCGCAATAGCGTCAGTGTTGATCCACCTGAGTTAAAGAACTTCAAGTCTCATGACTATCATGTCCTTATGCAACATCTGTTTCCGTTACTGGTTCATGCATCGCCTTCACTACCTAAAGATCTGCGGCTTTCTCTTCTTCGGATAAGTTTGTTTTTCAAATTTTTGTGCGAGAAGGTTATCAACAGAGAACAACTTTTAAAAGCAAAAGCTACTCCAGTGGAAGCAATATGTGTATTGGAAAATACTTTCCTCCTTCCTTCTTTATTATAAGTATCCACTTGATGGTGCATTTAGCTGACTAAGCTTTGATCTGCGGTCCTGTCAGATTTAGATGGATGTATCCCTTTGAGAGGTAATTACCAGAATTTACCTTGTTATTTAATGTGTAACTTGAGTGTTTTATTTCCATTACTAAACTTTTAACTTTTATGAACGATATTTGTAGGTTGATGAAAGGTTACAAAGGTTTGGTGCGCAATAGAAGGTACATCAATGGCTGCATTGCAAGAGGATATGTGTTGCGAGAAGCCAGCTTGTGCAGTATGGAGGACATATCAAATGATGGTGGTGGGACTCATAAACATACTCGACAGGCCTTTCTAGATGATGATGATGAGTTTGCCGATGAGATGCCTTTGAGTTCTGCCAAACCTATAACTTTAACTCAAGTACAGTTTCAGCAAGCTCTTAGGTGGCTTCTGTCTAAGTATGTGGGAATAGATGAATGGCAGAGGTACCACTTCTTAACTTCACAGTTGTTAGATGTTTTTTGATTATTGTATTGTTGATCTAATTTCCGCTGGACTGTTCTTTCATTGTAGGAAGTATGATTTATACATGAACAACGACAACTTTAATAGTCAGGAAAATATTTCTTCCAAGAAAGGGCCAAAAAGATTTCTCTTATGGTTACGCGATGAGGTACTATATATGTTAGCATCAAAGTTTCTTTATTTCCTAACATATTGTGGTTTTTGTTGCAATGAGGTACTATATATATGAACACTGTAAATGTATATACCGCCTGGACCACTTTTATCTTTGTAAACGTATACCGATTACACTACATTTAGTTTTATTTTCATTGATAGAGAAGTATACCAAAAATAGATAGCCTTTTACCCGTCACTTGAAAATGAAGACTGAATCATAGAAGCGAACTCCATTACAAGGAAAAAAATTCCATATTTCATTTTCGTTGATAAACTAACCAACTACTATAGATAGGCTCCATTTATTATTTTCTAATTTTTTTTCTTTTTGTAGTTTGTTAGTTTTAAGCAGAAGCACACAAATTCTATCTAAAGATCTAGTTGACTGCTTATGATGATCACTCTTATCATGTTTCATGGTCCATGGTTATAGTTAAAACTGCATCTTTATTTCCTCTGTAAATATTGTGGTTTTTGTTGTAAAACTGGCACAAATATTCTCTTACAGGTGATAGAAGCCAAAGAGACAAAATCAATACTTTGGCGACTAGTGCAAGGACCCCTCTTCAAGGCGCAATCGTATAACAAATACCAACCCAATGGCTTTGCTTTTAGCTCTCATGATTACGAGGAGGGTTTCGTAACACAGAACAGTGGTGTGTCTATGAAAGCCATTACAAGACATAGAGCAAAGTCCACGAACAAAAATTTGGTGGAAGCTGAAATTACTTATTATGGTGTCATTAAACAGATTATAAAGTTGAACTATATGGATTTCGAATAAGTTGTTTTTACTGTGATTGGGTCAGAGTTGAAGATAAGAGTAATGGGTGCAAAGTTGATCCAATCTCAAACTTAATAAAGGTCAACTTTTCTAAGCTGCAAAGCACTAAGAGAGTGACGGATGAGTCGTTTATTCGTGCATCTGAAGCGACTCAAGTATTTTATTCAAAGGATCTTGATGAAGTGGGATGGTTTTTGGTATTGCATTCACAGCAAAGATTAACATGCGAAGTAGATCAGCTAGAAATCCCTACTAGTTATTAGTCAGCTCTTACTGACAACGAGAGCTTGGAAAAACTGTTATGTGTCGATGATGTAGTTTAGAATCATGTCTGTCATCTTTGCAAGTTGTGTGCTGCATTTCTGATTGTGATCCTTTTTTTATCAGTTGCGTAGTTTTAGTAGGTTCTTTTTATTTAAGAAGATTGATTCTCTGTTTTATCATATCACTTGTGCTATCTTAGTAAGTTGCATTTCTTCTATACATGGATGTTTGTTAAATGCTAATTTACAGGTTACTATGGCAGTAGTGGTGGTAGATGAAAATGGACTTCCCATTTCTAGAAATACAACTAAGCTTGGCCACCTGAAGGGCGCTTTGATTCGTAATCATATCCCTGTCTCCTACAAATTTTGGAGGAATGTGCCGGATAACTACAAAGAGGATGTCTGGAATGAATTACGGGTAAATACTTACCTTATAACTGTCAAACAGTTGCAGGTAAACATTTGCGCTATCTTGATTTATGTCAAACTATTGTTTAGAACGAGAGCTCTGTTTTTTCAGAAATCATATATAGTACCGGAAACTTCTAAGCTGAATTTCATAAAGAGAATGGCTCCTATATGGAGGAGATTCAAGTGGGAGCTGAGAATAGACTATTATGATCCTTAGAGCACTTATGAAGAAAGGATCACTCATGTTCCTCCAACTGTAAGAGAAGAGGACTGGATAAAATTCTATGACAATGAAAAAGAGGAAGCCCAACAGAAAAGTAGAGAAGAGCATAAGAAGAAAAGGAAAAGATATGATTACGCTAATACTTCTGGTCGCAAACCTCATAGTATGGTAAAAGCTGAACTGGTACGTATATCACCTCATAGTATGGTAAAAATCTCATATGAGTTATGCTTGCATGTTGAAAACAATTAACTAGTTTATGAACTATAGGGTACCATTAACCACTGAAACTTGTAGTATGGTAAAAATCTTCTCATAGTACGGTAAAAATCTCATATGAGTAATTATGATTCGCTAAGCTTGTTAACTTGTAGTTTTTAAGATTCCAGTCAGCATTGACAAGATGGTGTAAATATACTCGATTGATTGATACTACTCACTTATCCTATTTGTAAATTTAGGAGAGCGAGAATCCTGGAGTTGAGATCACTACCTCTGATGTGTGGATTAAAGCTCATACACAAGAGGGTGGGAAAATTATACCTAGTGCGCAACCCTACTATGTGAGTCAGGCTATGCTTTATTTCTGTTTACATATTATTTTAATTTATGCAATCCATCTATGTTCACAAAATATGCTCTACATTACAGGATGACCTTAAGAAGGCGCATGAAGAGATCAAGAAAAAACTAGATGCTGGTGAACCTGTAGATGAAATGGATGCATTGATTAAAGCATTTGGAAAGGATTTTAGGGGATGAGTTCGTGCTGTCGATCTTATTTCTCGTACACAATATGATTATTCTGCTCCTGCGCGTGCCAAAGTTGCTGAATTGAAGTGCAAAGATGGAGAACTTAAACATGAGGTGAAGGAGTTAAGTGGCAAGATGGAGGTTCTGCCTACCAGCTTTGGATCCTTATGTAACATTGTGCAGAACATTCAATCTGGACAAGCATCATATATTGCCTCGAACCACTTTGATAATGCACATGGTCCCGCATGTTCACCTACTCAGACTGCTTCAGCTGGTCAGAATAGTTCACCTGCTCAGGCACTTCCACATGAAGCTGAGATATCACCAGCTCGATCAGCAGCAGGTGCCCCTGATGGATCCAAATGTTCATTGTTGAACTTGGATGATGAGACCATTGTTGTTGGTCGAATTTGTACCGGTGAATTTGGACGTACGACTCACAACTCCCCTGTAGCTGAAAATCATGCAAAAGTGTTGGTGGACCTCATACCATTGCTACATGCACTGACCATAAAAGCTAACAAGTTTGTGAATACCTTTCAAGAAGTTGGAATTGGAGGCTACGTGATTCATCCAAAAGTCTGCATCTGATATGATTAGAAGGGTCTATCTGTCTTTTTGGAAATGATGTGGATAACTCAGCCAACACCCTATGCTTTTTTGCTATGATGTCAGCCATATTTTTTGCTATTTTTGCTAATGTTCACACTTTTGTATGTATGCTGAACAACCTGATATGCTCTCATATGTTGTTTTGCATAGGTAAACTCTGATGCAGTTGTGCTTAAGGGAGATTCTTATGCAAATGTGCATAAGAAAGTACTAATTTTAACTGAAAATGACTTTGAATGTTAATGTATATTTTTGTGAATTTTACTTTGTGTATGAGTGTAATTTTTGTTTTTATATATGTGTTTTTGGTTGTGCAGATGACTGCAGTTAATGTTTGCTGAAGCAATAGGAGCCAGCTGGGGAATATCAATCCCTGGTAATTACTTGATATGTTTCTGCTTGTATATTGAAGTTGCAATTTATGGATATAGTAGTACTTGATTAGTTTATGCTTGACTACAGCTAAGGTTTTAACCTTCAGTTTTACACTTTCTTGCGAGGTATAACGCTTAATGATCAAATTGTTGTTGGATTATGCTATTGGTGACCTTCATCTCTGGTAAGTCTCTTTTGTGATCTTCTTGACATCATGCACAACCATTTCTCCGTTAAAACCAAGTATCACTGAATAATGTTTGCTTCTTTTGAATGGAGAATGAATGTTTGAGTTGTAGAATGAATGACAGTTGATGCTCTTTTTTTGCGAGCTAAACTTAGTAGTTTTACTACTCACTTTAACTCCTATGTATTCTTTGTATGTTTTGTCTTGCGTCAATATGGTATGCGAGAGTTTGTGAAACTCTATTTCTAAAAGCATTGTTTTCTTGTTTGCAAACGAAGCAGTTATAAAGAATGTCGAGGACAAGCGGATACTGAATAAAGAAACAAGTGGATCCAGGTAAACTTATTGGTACGCTGGAAATATTAGATTTTTGGATGATAAAAGAGTCATCTGCCTATACTTAGCAGTTATGAATCATCTGACAGTTGAACTCACCATGAACCCAAGTATCATATACTTGGCAGTTATTTTTTCTTCTTTCGAATGTTTAAATGTTTGAATGTAAAAAGAATTAATGTTTGAATGACTTTTTTGAATGAATATTTGAATTGGATTGGATTCGATTGAATGACAACAATTCCAGGGGATAGGGTACCTGCAGGGTAAAATAAAAGGGATGGGAATTAATTTTGACCAGGTCAATGAAGACTGACCTTTTTTTTTTGTTACAAAAAAATTCGTAACGGCCGTGAAGTGTTACTAAATTTTTACCAGGATAGTAGGAGTCGGTCAACGTTGACCTGGTCAAGATATTAGTAACCCTAGTAAAAATTTAGTAACTGCAAATCCTAGGTTACTAAAATTTTACCAGAACACTGAAGTCGGTCAACGTAGACTTAGTCAATTTATTTGTAACTCTAGTAAAAATTTAGAAACGGTCCAGCGTTGGTTACTAATTTTCATTTCATAACGACAACATGTTGATTACGAAAACAGTTACAACCCCGGATTCGTAACGGCAACATGTTAGTTACGAAAATTTGCTACACCCCCTTTTGAAGCGGTTTATTTGTGTTACAACCCCATTTAGTGACTGAAATAATGAGTTACTAAACGCAAAATATGGTGTAGTGGTTGGTGATAAATGGAGCTGCTTCATCTTCTTCTCCAGGGATGATCCCTACACCGTACTTGAACGTGAAACCAATTGGTGTTATTAATTCGTATGCATTGGCGATAATCGCCAAGCATCAAAATGCATCACGGCTACTACTACTGCAACTGCTATTATTCCCTTTTGATAAATATAATTAGGTTAATTGTTTCTTTGTTTTTATTTAGGTCGATTTGTTTACAAAGTTCTATGCTCTAAATAAATTCAAGTTATAAATAAATAAATTTCACAAAATCGGTTAAAAGGACCAAAATCAATAATTCCTGGGTGAAAAAGACTTGTAAGATTTGATACTGTTGAAATAGAAGGAAATAAAAACACAAAATTGGTTAAAAAGATCAAAATCAACAATTCCTGGGTGAAAAAGACTTGTACATTTTGATACCGTTTAAATGGACAAAAATTAAAAAGATACTGTTCAAATGGACAAAAATATAAAAATAGCCAGGATGTAACCAGTTTCATCCTACCCATTTTCAAATACTTTTTCTTATTTTTAATTTATATCAGGATGCATCCAGTTTCATCCTTGCTATTTTTTAAGTTTAAGCCGCGATGAATCCAGTTTCATCCTTGCTATTTTTTTTGTGTCCATTTCACCCATACTTTTACTCATCCATTTGAACCATGTTTTAAATTTTTTTGGACAAATGACCCATTTTCCGAAATAAAAAAGATACTTTTCTATTAACCATTTTGGATAATCTACCCAGAAAAATGTAAATAAGCTATATATTTTAGCCTAAATTGCCCTTAAAACATACTTTTAATCTACTAATTGTGAAAATAAACATCACGTTCTCTTTCAAATACAACCATATTGAGTACATTTTCCCTGCTATCTCTCTAAATAATCAAATCTTCTTCATGTAAAATTCTAGCTCATGCAAATTACCAAATAATTAAACAATAATTAACAATCATAAATTAAATATTAGTATAAAATGTGTGTTGTGCTTGTCTAAGCAGTAGCTGCAGTTCTTCCTGGTACTATTCCCACATGCAACACTTGGTCCCTGACTACATAGCTAGGCTAGCTAGCCACTGTACTATATGCATGACGCATGTATTGAATCAACTTCATGAACCCCTAGTTGTTGGTTTCTCTATACAATAATTATTTCCACCCCTACACTACTCCGATCAAGAATTCATGAACATTATCAATCAACACACACCAACCCTTCATTCATAAACATGTCAAGTCAATTTCAAAACCAGTACCATCATCGTCCTATTAATAATGATAATATTATTACTGCAATGTATAATGTATACAGAACAAAAAAGGAAAGCAAAGAAAGCAAATGATGATTAACTAGCCTACCAAAAGATTCCAAGAGCCAGGATTTAGTTATGAACCCAGTAATTATGTATTTAAAAGCTAAAACATGACATACCTTCTTTAACAGATAACGGAATAAAGTTAACAGCTCTTTCCTTCAAAAGATACAACTCTATTCTTTCTATCTCTCCTTAAGATTCCTTATTTCCCCACCACAAGAAAATGGACCAAATGGTATAAATGAGAAAGAAAGTTAAAGAGATAGAGGCTGAGAGCATCTGTTATAACTAGGTAATGCAGCAAAAAAGGAGAGTACAACAGTTCACCTACTTCCACGACCACCATTACTTCGGGTCCAACAATATCAGTAACTTCTACACGAAATACACCAACAATTTATTATTATAAAGAACCACCATCCATCTCAACAATCCATACCACAAGCAGTTGCTATCTAAACAATTTACATCACCATAATTATCTCGTGGAGCTAGTAGAGAAGAAAATTTTAATCATGCATTTATATATTACCTACAACTAATCTAATACAATATTATGAATCTTCTCATGTAGTGCTTTCAAGAAGTTGTATCGGCGCACTAATTAGTTCATTTGCGGGATGTACCTAGTTTCATCGTACATATTGTGACGAAAATCCAGGTATATCAAAGTTTAAAACTAGATGAAACTGATTTCATCCTGCATATTCCGATAAAAATACAGTTATATATCATAGTCTACAACTAGATGAAATTGGTTTCATAATGCATATTTTGATGAAATTACAGTTATATCACGGTCTACAACTAGATGAAATTGGTTTCATCCTGAGTATTCTAACAAAAATTAAGTTATATCAATATGTAAACTATATGAAACTGGTTTCATCCTGCATATTTTGACAAAAATACAGTTATATACTTATATAGCACAGTGTACAACTAGATGAAATTTGCTTCTAGCTGAGCATTCTGACGAAAATTAAGGTATATCAACGTATAAAATATAAGAAACTAGTTCCATCATGCATATTTTGACGAAAATACAGTTATACGATAGTCTATAACTAGATGAAATTGGTTTCACCCTGAGTATTCTGGCGAAAATTAAGGTATATCAATGTGTAAACTAGATGAAACTGATTTCATCCTTCCCACCAAATACAACCCAAGAAAACCAGTTTCATCTGTGTTTAAACTTTCATGAAAACAATTTCAGCTCAATCACAAATGGGATGAAACCAGTTTCATACAAACAAAATTCAATAAATTTCAAACTAGATTTTACATAAGCTTAACATAGATGAAACTAATTTCATCCAAACCAAGTTCAATGAATGTTAAACTGGATTTTACAAAACTTAAACCATGATGAAACCAGTCTAATCCAAACCAAATTTAATCATTTTAACCTAGATGTTACACAGGTTAATGCAAGTCATTCAGAAAATAGAAATAAAAATAAAATTAGGGTTTGGAGACTTGCGTGTTCAAGGATTATCAAGAACCAATCCATATTTTCGAGTTCCCATTTTGTGAATTGACGGATTTAAAACCTAATTTAGCTTCCCGAACTTATGAGATGATGATAAAATTGAGAAACTTTAACGAAATGGGCGTTAAAAATATTATATGGTGGTGGAGTTCTATGTCAGTGGAGGTGTTTTCAATTCAAACAAAATCATGGATCAATCAATTTAAAACTCTAATCTGAAATTCGAGAACCAAATGAAGATAATAGATGAAGATTAGGTTTTTAAATTTATTGAAAACGATGATAGTGGTATTGGAATTGTTAACGATCGTAATTGTAACAGTTAGGAAAGTTTGCGAAGGTGGTGCCCGTGGTAACTCTTAGGGAACCAGAGTGGTGGTGCTGGTGGAGAAAGAGAAGAATAAATTTGGTTTCGATGGTCTTTTGATGCTAATGGTGGAAATGGAGAAGATAACGAAGTTGTGAAGGAGAAAACTAATAAGGGTATAAAGGTATGTTTCATGATTTAATTATCCTTTGTCCATTTGACTCGGGACAAGAATTTACCCGTCCATCTGAACTGGGAAAAGAACTTTTATGGTCAAATGAATCATTTTTCGAATAAATTTCTATGTTTCATGCCCTTCAGTCTATTTTTCTTAATGAGAAATTGGGCAAAATTGTGATCTGCACGTAGAATAGTTTTGGGCTGAAGAAATTTTTCTTTTATGATGCCATTGGAATGATATAGTTTTTTGGTTAACTAGCCCTTGGATTTGAATTTCGGGATCTATAAGACAAGCAAAATATGACCATGGTTCAAATATCTAAGATTCTTCGAGATACTTTACTAGTATTAAACTCGTTGATTAGGTGTTGTATATAAGTTCCTAATATAGTAGCAAACTGGCAACTGGTAGATTTTACTATTTCTCGCTTTCTGCCTAGAGCCTAGTGCCTGCTAGTGCCTTGTAGTGAGTCGGTGGAGCTCATCTTTAGATCTTTCATGTGTATACCCGATTAGGTACCATTTTTTAGAATTCGTGAGTGCCCTTGTAATTAAACTTGTGCTTAACCATGCATAATCGGTGATCGGTATGGTGTTCATCATTTTATATGGCAATTAAAACAAAAATACATAAAGAGTTGAGAGTGTTTTCCCATGTCTAGTGTTTACATTGGCTTTTAGTCTCGGTGTCTCACTACTATATCTCTCGGTCTTTCTGATTACCAGAATTCAAGATCTTCATTGTTAACAATGTCAGTCCCCGTTCTTTTTCTGACAAATATTAGTATATTAATATATTCTATTTAGCCAAATGTATATTTGAGATGTTCGGAGGAAATTGATAGTAAATGAAAACTGGAGGAACACATTCAAAAACTAAGAAAATATACCTTCACTTTTGGTTGTCAGGAATCAATGAGCTCCCACGTCGCACGGTTAGTTTGACATCCCCTCAAATTAAATTAGATAAAAACTTTGAACTAGAGCAACTCTGGAGAGGACAAGTGGCGGGACTCTATTGATCGGAGCATTAAAATTTGAATTACACTCCGTTTACACCCTGTATTTAACTGGCTGTTAGTAACACCGTTAACAAAAACGTGGGTATGCAACACTTATGTGTGGATTTACACCTAATTAATAACTTACATTTGGTTTACACCTAAAACTTAACTGTACGTCATTGACAACAGTTAAGTGTAGAATACACCCGTAAGAAATCTGGGAAATCTAACATATTAGGGCTTTCCTCCTCTGCCTATTTCTATAATCGAACAAAGACAACTGCGGTGTTTTTCTTCTTAAACAAACCATGGTTCTTCCCGTGATTTTCTTATTCAATTGAGATGCTTTTTTTTGTTCGATTAGGATTCCACAGGTAATATATTCCCTCCTTTAAAACACTAAGTCATATGAGCTTCCACGTCGCACGGTGAGTTTGACACCCCCTCAAATTAAATTAGATAAAAACTTTGAACTAGAACAATTCTGGAGAGGACAAGTGGGGAGACTCTATTGGTCGGAGCATTAAAATTTGAATTACACTCCGTTTAAACCCTGTATTTAACTGGCTGTTAGTAACACCGTTAGCAAAAACGTGGGTATACAACACTTATGTGTGGATTTACACCTAATTAATAACTTACACTTGGTTTACACCTAAAACTTAACTGTACGTCATTGACGACAGTGAAGTGTACAATACACCCGCAAGAAATCTGGGAAATCTAACATATTAGGGCTTTCCTCCTCTGCCTATTTCTATAATCGAACAAAAACAACTGCGGTGTTTTTCTTCTTAAACAAACCATGGTTCTTCCCGTGATTTTCGTATTCAACTGAGATGCTTTTTTTTATTCGATTAGGATTCCACAGGTAACATATTCCCTCCTTTAAAACACTAAGTCATATGAGCTCCCACGTCGCACGGTGAGTTTGACACCCCCTCAAATTAAATTAGATGAAAGCTTTGAACTATAGCAATTCTGGAGAGGACAAGTGGCGAGACTCTATTGGTCGGAGAATTAAAATTTGAATTACACTCCGTTTACACTCTGTATTTAACTGACTGTTAGTAACAACGTTAGCAAAAACGTGGGTATACAACACTTATGTGTGGATTTACACCTAATGAATAACTTACACTTGGTTTACACCTAAAACTTAACTGTACGTCATTGACGACAGTTAAGTGTAGAATACACCCGTAAGAAATCTGGGAAATCTAACATATTAGGGCTTTCCTCCTCTGCCTATTTCTATAATCGAACAAAAACAACTGCGGTGTTTTTCTTCTTAAACAAACCATGGTTCTTCCCGTGATTTTCTTATTCAATTGAGATGCTTTTTTTTGTTCGATTAGGATTCCACAGGTAATATATTCCCTCCTTTAAAACACTAAGTCATATGAGCTTCCACGTCGCACGGTGAGTTTGACACCCCCTCAAATTAAATTAGATAAAAACTTTGAACTAGACCAATTCTGGAGAGGACAAGTGGGGAGACTCTATTGGTCGGAGCATTAAAATTTGAATTACACTCCGTTTACACCCTGTATTTAACTGGCTGTTAGTAACACCGTTAGCAAAAACGTGGGTATACAACACTTATGTGTGGATTTACACCTAATTAATAACTTACACTTGGTTTACACCTAAAACTTAACTGTACGTCATTGACGACAGTGAAGTGTACAATACACCCGCAAGAAATCTGGGAAATCTAACATATTAGGGCTTTCCTCCTCTGCCTATTTCTATAATCGAACAAAAACAACTGCGGTGTTTTTCTTCTTAAACAAACCATGGTTCTTCTCGTGATTTTCGTATTCAACTGAGATGCTTTTTTTTATTCGATTAGGATTCCACAGGTAACATATTCCCTCCTTTAAAACACTAAGTCATATGAGCTCCCACGTCGCACGGTGAGTTTGACACCCCCTCAAATTAAATTAGATGAAAGCTTTGAACTAGAGCAATTCTGGAGAGGACAAGTGGCGAGACTCTATTGGTCGGAGAATTAAAATTTGAATTACACTCCGTTTACACTCTGTATTTAACTGACTTTTAGTAACAACGTTAGCAAAAACGTGGGTATACAACACTTATGTGTGGATTTACACTTAATTAATAACTTACACTTGGTTTACACCTAAAACTTAACTGTACGTCATTGACGACAATTAAGTGTACAATACACCCGTAAGAAATCTGGGAAATCTAACATATTAGGGCTTTCCTCCTGCCTATTTCTATAATCGAACAAAAACAGTTGCGGGCGTTTTTCTTCTTAAACAAACCATGGTTCTTCCCGTGATTTTCTTATTCAACTGAGATGGTTTTTTTTTTTGTTCGATTAGGATTCCACAGGTAATATATTCCCTGCTTATAGTGTTTTAAATAAACTTTTGAATTGGAAATTTGGTTTCGCTGTTTGACTGTGGTGATAAATGGCGCAGATTGATTGATGGTTGATTTAAGCTCTGTAATGAATTAGGATTCAATATGGTTTTATGTGAATTTAATTGTTGTGCAGGGAAGGAGTTGTAATGCCTCAAAAATCAGAACCAACAGAGTACACATGCAGTGTTTGCTAAAATGCCTAAATGAATTGATTAGTTTTTATGCTACTCTACTGCTGTTGCCGATTGAGTGAGGGGTTTAATGGGTTCTGGTGGTGTTAAATTTTGGCAGAGAGTATGCTCGAGATTGCAGCCAAGAGTTCTGTGAGGAGAATGAGTTCAGATGAGTGGGTATCTGTGGTGTTTATGTAGCTGATTGGTGGTTACGGTCAGTAAGGTAGGCGGCCAAAATATATCTGTGATCTGTGCTATTTTGTCTTACTATCTGATGCTCTTTTAAATGTAACAGAAAATTGCGCAGGAAGACTTTCCAGAAGTAAAAGCAGAATTTCAGATAATTTAATGATATCTCATATTGCTTTGCATATCCTGAACTCTACTCCAGGTTAAACGTTTGCGAGTTCAAATCACTTTCTGATCCTTATAAATTTATTACATGTGCTTTGTTAAATTTGAAGTTTCTGCCATTTTGGTGTCGTAGTTTATCGACTGGTGCCAAGCTATAGGTGTAAACAATCATCATAACTCAAATTGTTTTCTTGAAGTTAATGTATCTGCATTGAGTTGGTCATGCAGATGATTGAGTAAGTACGAGGAAGAGAAAACATAAGAGCACCTACATTCTCAGGAGCAGATGATGTTAATAAATAAAAATATTTAGGAAACCCAACGGCCTACACCACCTAATGGTTTCGTCAAAGTTAACTTACATCTAGGTATTGCCTCATTTCTTCATGACCAGACATGGAATTGGTACGAGGTTAAAGGAAATAGATTCGGGTCAGCTAGCACCAGAGGTCGAATACACAACTCTAGAAAGGGTATACAATAGATAACAGTACTTGAAATTTCTGACATTCACATTTACAAGTTTTACTACAGGTTGGGGAGAAAGAAACTGACATTTTACATTTTTTTATTGTTTTAGGCTACAGAATTTGCTAAAGAGATCTATGTTTGTGGTCTTTTTCGATTTCTTCTATGGCAAATGAGCAAGTTATTATTTTTAAAGAACAATAAGCAGGTCTATCTCTTATGGCTAATGAGCAGATATCACTTCGTTCTTTTTAATGTGTACTTACTATTATTTTTTTGCCGGCATTCAATGAGAAGAAATGGAGAAGTTTAATAGTGAAAAGGCATTTTTTTAGCATATGCCTAGATACAGGAAAAGCAAGCCCTGATTACCCACTTCCAGATCTCTAGCTTGATGAATGAAGATAAACTACACGACACAAATCCACTTAAGTTTCAAGCTGCTGGTGGCTTTGGTACGTCAACCTTTATATCTTCTTTCGCATTAGAAGATTAATATCATTTTTATATTGCTTACAATATATTTTTGGGTTATTGATTTTTCCATTTCTCTTAATTTTTTCATATTTGGTCTTTAATGGCTAAAACATTAAAAATTCAACAGTCGACAGCTTTAAAGAATTCATTCATATTTGCTAAATGTCATATGCAGGTTGTTGTGATCAATTCTCAAAGTATTTGCTAAATTTAATATGCAAGTTGTGATCAAATCTTAAGCGACAGGGCGAGGCGAAGCCGAGCCACACCAAAAAAGAAATCCTAAGCATTATCGGGACGGAACGAGGCGAAGCCGAGCAACATCAAATCAAAAATCCTAAACATTCATCGGGATGGGGCGGGACAAAACAGTTTTTGGGTCCTCCTGGTGCGTAGCACGAGCAAAAAATCTAGTTTGGATTTGGTAATCACATGTCCAAATTAGAACTATAAAATCGGTGAAAAAAGTTCGGAAGTTAATTGGTAGGGCTAACGAAGAAGTAAAAGGAAGTGATTTGGAAATTCCTTTCAAGTTATAAAGCAGAACTAGGACATGAAAATGGGTGGTTGAAGGCTATAATTAAAGGGACCGACGACTACACAGATGTTGGTAACTTTCTTGGTTTCTTCTTAAAACTTACGATGGTGCAGGTACTATTTCACTTCTATATCACCAGCACAATTATTTGATGTATAAACGCAAATGACATTTAAAAATTCACATCTGATGTATATTAAGTAACATTTTTGGTCCTTTTCCTTGACTTTGGTTTCTTTCTTGTTTATTACTGTGATCCCACTAAAAGGAATTTTAAGAAGGTTGACATCACCTGTGTAGGGGGCCAAATATATGTGGGGATCCAACCATATAACTATAAGCCCCTATAAAATCACAACATTTA
Organism: Papaver somniferum; assembly: GCF_003573695.1. Classification (NCBI taxonomy): domain Eukaryota; kingdom Viridiplantae; phylum Streptophyta; class Magnoliopsida; order Ranunculales; family Papaveraceae; genus Papaver; species Papaver somniferum. The sequence continues at coordinate 941,016 of NW_020627707.1, read as the reverse complement.
TTGCAAGTTGATTGCCCGTTAATGAAGCAAACTAAGGAGGCCCGTTAAGAGATGAAAATTTATGTGTGAGCAAATGGCAAGAGGTGCTAGCGTCATTGACCAGATTCTGCGGAGTCGCAAGCATTGGGACCGCCTTAAAGCAATAAAAGTATAACCAACATCTTTGTCTGTTCCCTTGCTCTGAATACCACCTATATCTTCTTTATTGTTTTCTCTTGCAAGATGTTTAATGAAGATACTAGATTCTTCAAACAAACAACTCTATCTTCTTTGCCAAGTCTCGTAATCTAGGCCAGAAAACTCGCTTAGCCCAGGCTCATCGTATATAGTGTTTGTTCGTATGCATGCCTTCACCAAATGTAAGTGGATACACCGAATATGACAAGACCACGTGAAGGACGACAACAAAGAAGTTTATTTCAAGGTGGTGAATCGGTGATGATAAGCGCAAGTGTCTTCTTCCTCTGACGGTACCCACTATTTTCAGAAATCACGTAACGTTATCCTAAGATCATGGGCTAGCTAGCTAGCAATCTATAAAAATAGATGGCTACTCCCTCCTCCTTGAAAAGGCTTTTCATTGTTTTCAACTATTAATACCTTTTATCAGGGTACGTATAGACACCATATATTGTAAAAACCAACTATTATACGTTAACACAGCTTTCGATACATACAGAAAGTGTGAATTATTGATACAGTGTTGGTCATCAGTATCACCTGTCAAGTACATAGGGTGGTGTGTGTCCGTAGTGAGGGGCTGGCCTGTGTGGCTAATCCAAATGTATAAATCTGTCTTTAATGTAATTAATTTGAGCTTAATTAACCACGCACATTCGGTGATCAGAGTAGTTGGGTAGGTTGCGTGAGGAAGGGCATTTCGCTTTAATTTTTCAATCTTCTGCTAACCAGCACAGAGTCGCAGAGTTTGTGACTTGCAAATTTTGGAGTAACTTCTAGAAGTCATCGTAATAATGTACTATGCTTCTGTTTTTTGTTACTATTCTTGATAAAGAACCTGGTTTGGTTGGGGTATACCCAAATTAATTGGGGTATACACAAAACCCGAATCATTATGAAGTAAAACACACCACCCTTAACCAATTATTTTCAAAATACGTAACCTATTCTTGTTTAATTAACATTAAGAATGTGTTTAGGTTAATTAATTTAGTTAGTTAATTGGTTGAATTAAAATTCTCAAATTAGGTATTATTTGGATTAAATTCATGGATTATGTGTTATGATTTTTGAGGATTTTTTTTTTTTGAGATTTTTTTTTGTGACAGAAATGAAACCACACTAGCCAAACACTTCTACAAGGGGGATTGTAAAGCTGCTGAGTGATTTCATACTCAAAATTACAGAAGAAATCAACATTTTCAATTTTGAAAATATGAAAAGTCGGCAAGGTCGACAAAAAATACCCTGTCGATTATGAAAAGTCGGCAAGGTCGACAAAACAATACCCTGCCGACTATAGAATTTTTGACATACAGAGAAAGGTGTTACAAATGCATGATTATTCGACAAGGTATTAGTTTCATAACTTGCAGACTAAACTATAATCGGCAAGGTATAAGGATGAATACCGTACCGGCCCTATAAATGCTAATTTCTGAGATGAAAAGTCGGCACAATATTCATACTAGTCGGCAAGGTCGACAAAAACTAGTCGGCAAGGTCGACAAAAAATACCCTGCCGATTTTTAGCAAAAATGTTGAATCATAAGGTATTTGAGATGGGGTATGAGATTGGGTACAAAATCATATCCAATCTCAAAACCCGGATGTCTTTTTTTTTTCATTTTGATTTTTTTTATTATTTTTTTGATTTCATCATATAGAGATTTTGAAAACATACCCAATCTTAAAGAGATTTTGAATTTTTTTTCATATCTTTTAGGTTTTAGTCGGCAAGGTTAAATTCGGCTGAAAATAGTAAGAACAATTTGGTCTTTTAGCATCTTTTAGACACTTCTTAACACACTATCTTGGATGGGTTTAAAATTGGTATACCCCAATTAATCTGGGTATACCCCAATCTCGCCAAGATAAAGAAAGAAAAAACTGATTTTAGTTTCTTATAGGAAACATGCAAGAATGGTTCTTGCTTTATAAAACAACCAATACTTTCTTTACTTGAAAAAACTGATGTCATTATCATTATATATCCTGGCTAAATTGGGGCCTATATCACTTAATTGGGGCATATCAAATTTTCCTTCTCACACCACCAAATTACTATAGGCACCCAAAGTTCTAAAAAATACTAATTTACCCCCACATTAATTACTAAAACTCTCTCATATAAATTCTAATCTTCTATTTTCAGTAAATCCAAAAACAAAAAAACCTAAACCTAAAAAAAAATAATCTATTTCCATCCTAATCTTTCCAAATTCTCAAAACCCTAATTTTCATCTTCTTTTCCCACGAATCTACGATCCACACAAGAAAAAGGTAAATCTCCATCAACCCAATCTATGATTCTTCATATCTTGTTGATTTACATGTTTAAATATTCGTTTTTGACAAATCAAAATGCTGATTGCACCCAGAATCGGTTTTTATTGACTTATTGAATAAACCGATTCTGGGTTTTGTTTTCGCCCATGAAGAGCATGCACATTAATCGGTTTACATGATGATTAACATAGCCCGATTCTGTGGTAGAAATGAAATATTTAAAATACATCACCAGAATCGGTTTATATATGTAATATGTATAATCCGATTACTGTAGTCTCTTCATCTTCCTTTCCACAATCGGGTTTTATACATGTACCACATAACCCGATTCTTTGAGTCTCTTCAGAATCGGATTACTTATGTTTATATATGTACCGATTTCTTACCTGTTTTTTTATTATTTATTCTTTTTTTGTGTAAAATGAACTTCACACACCTAGCATTTTACAATCGAGAGGTAACCTTGGAGGATGTTCTGAGGAAACCACAAAGAGTGCCAGAGAGAAGTCTATATAAGTTTGCTTTCGGAGCTGAGACCCGTCTTGAACAAGCCCTCGCATTGATTGATATGCTTGCACTGGTAGAGCTTATTGAGGTCATGAGGTTCGCTAGGATGAGGAGAAATATTATATCAGTTGAGAGGGATCACCACCAAGAATTGGAAGGTTTGTTTGAAGAAATGGCTGAACATATAGCCATGGATGATGCAGAAGCTGCTGCTCTTGATGATGTTGCCGCTGGTGGTGGTGCTGCTGCTCCTGATGCTGGTGCTGGTGGTGGTGATGCTGCTCCTGATGTTGTTGCTGCTGCAAATGCTCCTGGTGCTCCTTAAGTGTTTTAGTTTAACTTTTAAATACTAAAACATTAAGTTTACAAGACTTGTGGTTATTTTAAGTCTTTTGGGATGGTTGATGTTTGTATTTTGGATGATATTTATGTGGTTGATGTTTTTATTTTGGATGATCTTTTGTTGAACTTAATGCACTTAATGTTTAAATTGATTCTAGACTGACATGCCAACAATCGGTTTACTCGATATGTCAACATAAACCGATTGTGCAAGCCATTCTTCCTGGATGTTTTTAAGCCAAGCTAGAATCTGTTTACATATGAATATATATAAACCGATTCTTGATGTTTTTTAAATCGGTTTACGTTGGTCGCAAGAAAGTCTGATTCCTTGTGGCAATCGGGGTTTACGGTCCTTCTAAAAGACTGATTAATTCAAATTATTTCACGTTTTTCAAAAAAAAATAGTCGTTTGGGACTTTCTCTATAAATAAAGACCTCACCCTTGGACCCCCATTTGCCCCAAAATTGATCATTTTATTCCCCCTCACTCCATATACTCCACAACTACTCATTTCTTACATCCACATACAAGAAATGGCTTCATTTGATTCAATCGAAGATTTGGCAATCACCAAAGCATGGTATGCGGAAAATCGACTTAGACGTCAATCCTCCGAAAGGGTGGATTCCACAACCTTTTGGGCTAGGGTACACAACAAATTTAACCAAGAGTTTGGGAATCCTAACGCAAGAAGTTTTCAACAAGTGCACGCTAGGCACCAAGTCATCGAAAATGCGATACTTGCTTTTTTAGCTCTCCAACCTCAGATTTTTAACACTCGCCCCTTCACTTTGTCCATTGCACAATTTGTGAGTATTTTTGTGGTTTGTTTTACGTAACCCATGTTGTTTTATCTTCCAATGAAACACCACTAACAAATGTAAGTTTGTTTTTGTGTTTTTGTAGCATGAAGTCGTGAAAGCGTGCTACTTGGAGGAAAATGGGGAAGCATTCGCTTTCTATGCAAGCTATCACTTCTTGGCAGAAAGAATCCCGGAGGATAATCCAGACTACTTGGATGCTGTATCGTCTTCTTCGGAGGAGGAAGATTGATTGCTTTAGAAGTTTTTGTATAGGTTTTGTGGGTATACCTCTATGTAAACCCTCACGAGACTATAACTCGTCCACTAGAGTCGCCTAGGGATTTAAAGGCTTGATGCATGTGCTAAATGCATTCTACAATAATAATGCAATGAATGAAAATTGGTAATGAAAGGAAACAATCGGTTTATATGTGTCATAAGTAAAATCCGATTTAGAGAATCGGGTTATAAACATGTCAAAGTTAACCGATTATGGATGTCCTCTGTTAATTCGTAAACACTAATCCAGAATCGGTTTACAAGTGAATGAACATAAACCGATTCTGGGTACGGTTTACGAAAAAAATCAAAATGTTTGATGTTTTCATGAACTCTCTAACATTAGTTAATCTCACATCCAAAACAAAATTAACTCCTATACGATTAATTAGTGCTAATTAATCAGGGGTAAAATAGGTAGTTAGATAATTATTTTGATAAGGGGTGGTGTGTAGGTGATTTCTAATGACCTTTTCTTGTCATCTAGCTATAGGCCCCAATTAAATGGTATATGCCCCAATTTAGCGAGGTTATATATATATATATCCTACTACAGTTTATAGCTATTTTAGTTACATTCTCTATACTAAAGGCGCCCTAACTGATTGAAGTCCCAAAACTTGTGTTTAACCGCATCATGCATAATCGATGATCAAGGGTTGCGAAGGTGTGGAGTGGACTAAGGCACAAATTATGATGGGTATGGTTATGTTTTTCTTGAAATGCGTGTTGAGTAAAGACAACATCTATTATAAATACATTCATTCATACAATCACGTGTAACTTTTGTCACCAAATTTGGATCATCTATAAATCTCTCTTCTTCTGCCATCAGATTGTTAAAGTTGTTCTGAAACAAGAATTTCTGGGGCAGAAAGAAAGAGAGATTTATTGTAATACTGTTGTGTTATCACCATCCCCAGTACCTACTTATCATTTAATGGGAGAAATTCAAGAAGTGCAACTCCAAATCAAATGTAAGTTATAGTCTTGTCACTTCATTACTAGCTAATCCTCTTATCCTGAAGACAAGTTATAAATTCCTGAAGATATATAGCATTTTAATAAATCGTGTGTTTTTCTTCCATCAGCTCAAGAATCAAAAGAGGTATCGGGAAAAAGTGGTAGTGATGAGCCAGCATCTGCGTCGACCATGAAAGGCGGCAAACGCTATAATTGGTAGTTCAGGGTGACGCTTTATGGGTTTCTGCTTGTATCTGGTCAATCAGTAGCCACTCTTTTAGGTGAGTTATACTATGATAAAGGCGGGAATAGCAAATGGATGGCGACATTGGTACAATCAGCTGGGTTTCCAGTCCTTTTTATCCCTTTAATTGTTGTCAAGGTATACTTGCCACCTCCAACCAGTTCCACCACCACCCTAACCACCGAACACTCAGCATCCATATCGACATTAGCACTCCTTTACATCTCGCTTGGAGTGCTAATAGCAGGAAATGGCATGTTGTACTCCTATGGGCTCTTATATCTTCCGGTGTCTACATACTCTCTATTGTGTTCAACTCAATTAGTTTTTAATGCAATATTCTCCTTCTTTATCAACTCGCAGAAATTCACTGCTTTCATATTCAATTCTTTGATTCTCCTCACCATGTCAGTGGTGCTCCTAGCTATTGATCCCGACGGTTCTTCAAACTCAACAACAATTCCTGAAGGTAAATACGTTATTGGATTCATATGTACACTTAGTGCCTCGGCAGGTTACTCCTTGTTGCTTTCACTAACAGAACTCAGCTTTCGGAAAGTAATAAAAAACGAAACCATTCTTGCCGTACTAGAAATGTCAATATCTACATCGGTAGTCTCTACTTGTACTTGTTTAGTCGGATTATTTGCTAGTGGAGATTGGAGGCGATTGAAGAACGAGCTCAACGACTATGGACAAGGTAGTGTTTCATATCTTATGACTTTGGTGTGGATTGCAGTAACTTGGCAAGTATCTTCTGTTGGTCTACTTGGGTTAGTATTTGAAGCATCTTCACTTTTTTCCAATGTCATTAGCACATTAGGCTTACCCATTGTTCCCATTTTTTCTGTTATATTTTTTCATGACAAATTGGATGGAGTAAAGATAGTGGCAATGTTGTTATCGCTTTGGGGTTTCGTTTCTTATATCTATCAGCATTATCTTGATGATTGCAAGGCAAAAGAAACAAACACAGTTGACGATCAAAATGAAGAGAAATGCTAAATCATCTGAATTGATTAGTACCGATTGGAGTTCCTATTATGTTGCTCTTTCCATTGATTAGTACACTGATATTAGTGCAATTAGTTCTCAATGAACTTGAAACAATAGAAAATTTTCATTGGATTTCTTCATAAATATCACTGTCTTCCTTTTTATAATGAGTGCAGAAGGGAAGAAAAAAAAAGACCGGTACAAAATCTTTTATCAACTTGTATATGTTAACAACACTTTGACTTGAAGAATGAATCTCTCCACTTTGACAAATGAACCAATTTGAATATGTTACTATAAATTTGTTTTCATAATGCCAAATACTCTTGTGCTAGTTGAGATCGATCTTGAATTTGAAGATTACCCGTTTAAAAGTATGTATTCAGGGTTTGCATCCTCCTGAAGTTGCTTGAAAGGCGAATCACAGCTTTCCCTTTCTGCATCCTTTAACTGGCTTAATTGTTCTCGTAAGTTCTTCCCCTAATTCTTTCAATGATACCAAAGTGTTCTTGTGCGGGAATACTTGATAAACCGATTTCTTAAAATCAACAAGCCTTTTCGAGGTTGAAGCTTTTGTGTCGTAAAGGTTGACATAGTCTTCAAATATACAGTAAGTTAAAACAACGCCACTCTTTGTAACGGCTAATAATTCGTTTTTGTCAACCCTCAACTCTTTACTCCATCCCAATGACTTATGTTCCTCTCCTTCTTTGTTGTGGTGATTATCATTCTTTTCTTTTTAATATCCATATGTCACAACAATAATTGACATTGTCATATACAGCAATATACAAAAACCCATCCAAAACTCCTGTGTTATGGTTTACTAAAGAGTTATTTTGTAAAAGGTCGACAGCCTTTTGATTAATTAGGGTCGGGGTCGTAAAAGATGCACTTGATGCGTTAGGGTCGTAGACTAACTTTGACCATCCAATTTATTACCACAATACCCTGATAAGATTACCAAAATGACATTATATCCTAACCTTGGTTAGCAACTTTAACCTGTTATGCCATGACATTTCATCAAACATGATAAGTGCATTTTGAAAAGGGGAAACACCGTAGACTTGAGAATCCCTACAATGCATGATTTTCCCATCATATTTACCCTGACATGTTTATGTATTGCTATGCTTCCGGTTTGTATAACTGTTAAAGGATGACTCATGCTTATATACACTGTCAGATGGAAGAAGGCCGCTCATCCATGGAGAAGTATAAAATAGTTAACACCATACTGTTAGAAATAGTGGTTCTCAGATTCTTGACCATGAATCTGTAACCCATAACGAATGAACAATATTTATATAGGTAACGGTTCACTTAAACCTTACATTTTATTTGAATTCTTTTTGATTTCATTCCTGAAGGCATGAAAATAAACAAACTGAGTTCAGTGATTACCGAAATTGATTTATGAATTTCCCGTAAAAAGAAACAAATTACATGTGTACTTGTGTCGTGTTAGCACCAATAGGCTAATTCATTACCAATAGATCATCCTAGTCGAGTGTGTTAGTCTCATGATGCGTTTTTGCATGAAAGTTCTTTGTTGCATTATCATCAAGATGGATTGGTTGTTCACAAAAGTGCCAACACCTGTTATTGGATTATAAGATGCCTATTGTTGATCGATGCCAACTTTGGGGGATAGATTTTACATTTCCAATCACCCTTGGTAATGGAGAATGTTCCATGATTAGGAGTATTTGGATTACCAGAAGACATTACCGAGCAAATTTTTTTTATCAACAAACATCATACATGGAAGAAGACGGAAAGGAGCAGAGAGTTAAATGCTTTAAATTTTATAAGCAGTCAACGTCAGTCACTGATGGTCCAGGTGTTTGGTGAAATAAGAAAGTCAATTAACTATTTTCTAACGGCCTTTGGTTAGTCAACAACCCAATTACACCAAGTGCATGTTTTACGACCCAGACCCTAATTAGCTCAAAAACTTGCGCCCCTTTTACAAAATAACTCTTTACTAAATTAATGTTTGGTGTTATAGGAGGAGGTGCAAGATGTTCGTGGAACTTTTCCTCGATCAAATCGAAGGTCACGATCTCCCTGTCAATCCAATAAATAACTCCATTGACAAACTTGCCATGTTCATATTCAATATCACATTTAGGGTCTGAATTTAGGATTGAACTTTCCAAGGTCTCTCCATCCATTTCCACTGCCTAATATGTATATGTGAACTTCTACATACTTAGTAATTGATAACGGCACATATATTCCTACAACTTTGTACTCATTTGTTAAAGAAACGTATCCATGTCCAAACGACCAAAAATCATCATCATCAGTATTCTTCCTGATTTGAGGAAGCTGGACATATTGTTTGGTAAAAGGGTTACTTATAAAAGCAGGTCTACCAGGTTCATCCTCCTGAACAATACAGATCAAACAATTGCACGAGACAACAAAGTTATCCTCGGGATTTTGTGTAGAAATAACCTTTCTAATTCTCTCAGTGGATGTTGTTAACTCTTGATTCTGATTATATTCAAAATAGTAAAAGTATTGATTCTCAGTTAAAGCAAGAAAACCCAACGTACCAGAATCATCAGAAGGATGATTAAGATGATGATGGCAGTGCATCTGATTGAATGATGGATCATGAGAAATAATATGTCTCCAATATGCGCATACTAATTTGCAATCAAGAGCCGATTCAGCTGGTACACGAGTTAGTATCTCTAATGTAACTTCGTACGGTAGAAACTTTGTTGTGGTGCCAACACTAAGTTAGCTTAGTTTCCTTTCATAGCTCTTCTATCTTTAGCTTGTTTTTAGTTCCGTACTTAGTTAAGATTCAATAGTTAGTATTACTTGTTTCACAAGTATTCGCAGATATAAATACTGCTCCTGAGTTTTGTAAAACAGACAGGAATTAATACAAAAACTCTTTTTTCAATCTTCTTCTTCTTCTCTTCTTAATCTTTTCGTTCTCTTAATTCTTGTGGTTAACCCATTCAAAGGGTTTTATCCGGGTTCTTTTTCTATTTAAGTTACGTACAATCTTGTGTTTGGTCTAGAACCCTAACACCTGATTCAGAGCAGGTTTAGATCTTACTCAAATTTTCGACCAAATATTTTTCTGTCTATCCTTGCAATGTCTTACACAGAAAATCTCAAGCTTGTACATGATGGTCTTACGGGTATTACAGAGAAACTTGACACACTTGTTGAAACTATTACCAAAGATCGTAAGCATGATGAAGAACAAGTTCTGAAATTTCGTGTAGAAGATAAAGTAGTTCGTGAGGAAGATAGATCTAATCGTAAGCTTGACTTAGCTGAACACGAAAAAACTCTGACATCAAATTTGACACAAGCTATAAGCACAGAACTTACAAAATCATTACGTGTTGTATTTCAAGAATTTCTTCCTCAGCTTCAAGCTAACGATGGTACCCCTCCACATCATACATATCGTACCGCACATAATAATGGTCTTGGCCTTCTTAAAACTCCAGTTCGTACACCACCAGTTAATATGAAATTTTCTTCTTTTGATGGTGATAACCCTGACGGTTGGTTATTTCAAGCTGAGCAATATTTTTCTTGGCATATTATTGCTAATAATATGAAGGTATCAAGTGTTGTTGCCCACCTTAAAGGAGATGCTAATGCATGGTTTCGTTGGAAGAGAACTACAATTCTAAACCCAACATGGCCACAATTTTGCTCTTTGGTTCGTGAACAATTCTCTCCTGAGAAGTTTATTGATGCTAAGATGGCAATTAGCACAATTAAACAAAAAGGTATTGTTAAGGATCATATTCCTGATTTTGAACGTCTTTCGAATTTTGTAGATTTTTCACTTGATTTATCTGTTCATTCATTCTTTGAAACCTGAGGTTGGTACTGTTGTGAAATTATTTAAACCAACTACTTTGGCTTCAGCCTTCAAAAAGGAACTCAATCAAGAAGAAGCATTGTTGACAACTTCCAAACACTTTTCACTGTCTAACCAGTTTAAATCACCTACCGCTCATAAAAATTCTCAGTTCAAGAAAAATCCTTTACCATCTGGTGTTAAACGGCTTACTTGGGAAGAACAAAAATAAAAGAGGGACAAGGGACTTTGCTTTAATTGTGACCAACATTATCATCCTGGTCATTTATGTTTAAAGCCTAGACTATTACTATTATATATTCCTCCAAATTCAGAGGAAGTTGATGAAGCACAAGATGATACAGGCCAAGATGATGTAGAAGATATTACTATTCTTTCATAGAAATTGGGACCAACAATTTCTATGAATTCATTGATGGGTTCTTATTTTCCTATAACTATGCGTATTCTGGGTTACACTAAAGCTCAGCCATTTTAAATATTGATTGACTCTGGCTCAACACATAACTTTCTTCACCCTGCAATAGCAAAGCAGTATGGTTATTATGCACAATCTGAAGATGTTGTTTTGCAAGTTACTGTTGGTGATGGTGGTCAAATAAAAACTCGTGGCTCTTGTCGTGGTATACAATTTAAACTTCAGGATTATTCTTTCTCTACGGATTTTCATTTTCTTGATATCAGTGGTTGTGATGCAGTCTTAGGAGTTCAATGGTTAGGTACATTGGGTCCAATCACATGGGATTTTTCGAAATTAATGATGAAGTTCAGCGTACAAGATCAAGATGTGGTTTTAATAGGGAATAATTCTTCCAGCATTATGCTCTTGGACACTAAACCCATGCAACATTTATTATGTAGAGAAACTTTTTTTGTCTTCTTATAACTATCTGCATTAACTACTTCAATCAGATCCAACGATTATTCCACCTGAGTTGCAAGAACTGATTTCTAATTATGCTGATGTTTTTAAGACTCTTACATCATTGCCTCCTTAAATATTTCATGATCATCATATCTCTTTACTTCCAGATTCTGCACCTGTCAATGTCAGACCATATCGTTACCCACATTTTCAAAAAGATGAAATTGAAAAGATAGTGTCTGATCTACAAAAAGTTGGATTAATTCGACCTAGTTCTAGTCCTTATTCCTCTCCCATATTGATGGTGCGTAAGAAGGATGGCTCTTGGCGTATGTGTGTGGAATATAGAGCTCTAAATAAGTTAACCATCAAAGATCATTTTCCAATACTAATGGTGGATGAGTTGTTGGATGAATTGAATGGTGCAATTGTTTTTAGCAAACTAGATTTCGATCTGCTTATCGTCAAGTGCTTATGCACAAGCCAGATATTCCAAAAGAAGCTTTTTGAACTCATGATGGTCATTATGAATTCTTAGTCATGTCGTTTGATCTCTCAAATGTACCAGCTACCTTTCAAGAATTGATGAACCATATTTTCCGTCCTCATCTTTGCAGGTTTGTGCTAGTATTCTTCGATGACATCTTAATTTACAGTAAAAACATGTCTGAGCATATTCAACATTTATCTTTGGTATTTGAATTATTGAGAGATCATCAGTTAATTATCAAGGAGTCTAAATGCACTTTTGCACAAACATCAGTTAAGTATTTAGGTCACGTAATTTCTTTTGAAGGAGTTTCAGTTGATCGGGATAAGATTCAATGTATTCTTTCATGGCCTATTCCTACTTCATTAAAAGAATTACGAGGGTTTTTGGGTTTAGCCGGCTATTATTGCAAATTTTTCAAAGATTTTGGTAAGCTTAGTGCACCACTAACTCAATTACTTAAGAAAGATGCATTTATCTGGAATGATAATGCTATTGCTGCATTCAAAGTACTTCAAAAGGCTCTCACTACAACACCATGCAGTTTTAATACATTCAGATTTTTCTAAAGAATTTTCTCTAGAGTGTGATGCATCTGGTAATGGGTTAGGGGTTGTGTTAATGCATCCTGGTCGACCAGTGGCTTATTATGGCAAACCCTTGGCAGGAAAGAATTTAAATCTTTCAATATATGATAAAGAAATGCTTGCAATTGTATCTGCAGTTCAAAAATGGAGACCATATCTACTTGGTAGACATTTCAAGATACTTACAGATCACATGAGTCTTAAATACTTTCTTGATCAAAAATTGTCTTCTATGCAGCAACAGATGTGGTTATCAAAACTATTGGGTTATGATTATGATATTATTCTTCGACAGGGAAAAGAAAATATTGCAGCCGATGCTTTGTCACGCAACATTGGATCTAATTTTAGCTTGACTGCACCTATTTTCTCTAGAGTCACTGAGATAATTCAAGAATGTCATATGGATACTGAACTAAGTATTCTCATTCAAAAACTCATTGATTCTCCTACTTGCAAACTTAATTTTTCCTACATTGATGGAGTTCTACGCTACAAAGGAAGAATAGTTGTGGGAACTACTTCTTTATGGTGTCCCAAACTTCTGGAAGAGTTCCATTCAAATCCTATTGGGGGGTCATTCAGGGTTTTTGAGAACTTATAAGAGTTTGCATCATAATTTCTATTGGAAAGGTATGAAGCGATCAATCAACGACTTTATTGCTCAATGTGATGTGTGTCAACGAAATAAAACTGAGGCTATAGCTCCCCCAGGCTTATTAAATCCTCTTCTTATTCCTTCTGATGTGTGGATAGATATATCAACGTATTTTATTGATGGTTTTCCTCCTTCTGATCGTAAAAATGCCATTTTGGTGGTTGTTGGTCGTCTAACCAAATATGCCCACTTTATAGCTCTCACACACCCTTATTCTGCTAGCTCTATTGCGGAGGTGTTTGTACGTGAGATTGTTCGACTTCATGGAATGCCAAGAAGCATAGTAAGTGATTGAGATCCTATTTTTATGAGCAACTTTTGGGAAGCTTATTTTCATCTACAGAATACAAAATTATATCGCAGTTCAACGTATTATCCTCAGAGTGATGGCCAAACTGAGGTCACAAATAGGACATTAGAATGTTACTTGAGATGTTTTGCTGGTATGAATCCAAATGATTGGTCAAAGTGGCTACCATGGGCCGAATGGTGATATAATACAAGTCATCATTCAGCCATTAACATGACTCCTTATCAAGATCTATGCAGTCGTCCTCCACCAACAATTTCAGCTTATTTACCTGGTACAACTTCTGTGAATGATGTTGATTTAAATCTCAAGGAACGGGATCATACACTGAAGCTACTAAAATCACATCTCTATGATGCTCAAGCCAGAATGAAAGCATTCACTGATACTCATCGCACTGAACGAGAATTTTCTATAGGTGATTGGGTTTTTCTTCGTTTACAACCATATAAACAGAGAACTGTCACTAACCAATCATTTTCTAAACTTTCTCCAAGATTTTATGGTCCTTTTCGTGTTCTTGAGAAGATAGGGTCAGTGGCATATAAGCAGGAACTTCCTACAGAAAGTCGCATTCATCATGTATCTCATGTTTCTCAATTAAAACTCAAGTTAGGATCAACTAACTCTGTTCAACATATTTTACCATCTGTCATTGATTATGATAACTGGGAACCAGAAGCTGTTCTAGAGCGCAAAATGTTCAAGAAAGGTTCTTATGCGGGCACTAAATGGTTAGTCAAATGGATGGATCACCCAAGCGATGAAGCTACTTGGGAGTATGCAGATGAATTGCTTATTCGTTTTCCAGAAGGCTTGAGGACAAGCCGTTTTTCATCCAAGAGGGATGTTGCGGTGTCAACACTAAGTTAGCTTAGTTTCCTTTCATAGCTCTTTTATCTTTAGCTTGTTTTTAGTTCTGTATTTAGTTAAGATTCAATAGTTAGTATTACTTGTTTCACAAGTATTCACAGATATAAATACTGATCCTGAGTTTTGTAAAACAAACAGGAATTAATATAAAAACTCTTTTTCAATCTTCTTTAATCTAACCATCTGGGGTTAGCCTAGTTGGCCAAGAGCCTGACTCTCAAGGAGGAGCTCAGGAGTTCGAGTCTCCGCTCAAACTTTGGAGTACTCGTGTAATTATATTAACTTTATTATGGGGTTCATGGGGCCGAGTTTGCTCAGTGGGGAGTAAGCCGGTGGCTACGCTGTTAGGGGCAGGACGGGCCTATTCCTAGTTTCAAAAAAAAAATAAAAAAAAATCTTCTTTAATCTTCTTCTTCTTCTCTTCTTAATCTTTTCGTTCTCTTAATTCTTGTGGTTAACGCATTCAAAGGGTTTTATCCGGGTTCTTTTCCTATTTTAAGTCACGTACAACCTTGTGTTTGGTCTAGAACCCTAACAAACTTAAAATAATCCATGAAAACCTTATACAGGGAAACACCAACTTGTTAGGGTTTATGGGGTTTTATTTTGTGGAAAAAGATAGGGTTTAAGGCTGAGTACGAGAGGCAGTGCAAACAAGATGGTAATAGTAAGAGAGATTGTCAAAGAGGAAAAGAAGAGTAGGAGAGAAGGTCAGAGAGAAGTTAGGGTTTAAGGCTGAGTACGTAAGACTAGTAAGGCTGCCATTCCAAGGTCCACTAACCCAAGCCTGTAGAGCGAAAGACTAACAGTCAGCCCTCTGATGCCACGAAACATGTGTATCCATAATCTACTGCTCCAAGTGCTTAACTTCAATTGCTCTTTGTTTCTCTTTCCAGTTTTTAGAGCTTCCGGATTTATTTGATGAAGAATGAACCTCGCTCTTTGGGCATGTTGTCCGTATCAGGTTCCTGCATCTCATTCCTAGAGCTCGTGGCTTGGGACGAGACCCAGACGTGCACACATGCATTCCTCATGGGTGCATACTAGTTTGGCACCTTTTGCGTTGGCAAGTTGCCTTGAATTTGGTAGTAAATCCTGTAGACCGAATATCCAGCACATAGTTTGGTCTTCTTCGTTTTTAATTTAAGGTTGATCTGGTTCACGCTCCTTGCAGCTTCCTAACTTGACAGACAATCTGCGGTTATAGCAGCAGAAGTTTTAAACTGCATCAAGAGAGATAAAGCAACATCGGTTAAATCCTCCATCTTCTAGGCTAATTCCTTCCAACAACAGATGATCTTATTGCCAAGTGCCTAACTTCTGTTCTCAAGTTGGGGCTCGGTTCATCTCAAGTCATAGAGGTACTTAAAGACTTAAGATAATATCTATTTGTTCTTTTAGCTGGTTCACGACAAATTTTAGTGGTTAATATATGTACTTCAAGGCGAGTTTTTGCCTCATAGTACCATGCCATATTTTTTTGCCATCAGTAGTGAAGCAAGATATAGGTAAATTTGATCCATATTGTCAAAAAATTTACTATGTAGCCGCTCCATGAAATTTTAGGAAGAGATTTTCCATTATAAAAATGCAATTCATTATACATTTGGAACCATTCCAGGAACAGATCAGTAATCATCAGTTGTCCTGAACAAGAACAGATAAACTGCACATCATCGCCTATTTATTACTATGATCGGACCAAAAAGAATTTAGGAAAGCAGAAGTTGGCATCACGGGGATAGGGGCCAAATATATGCGAAGCTTGAACTGATGAGACGTTATAACATCACAACATTTATTAATAATCTAATGCCCGTTGGAAAAGCAAATATGATTTGGGAAAGCAGTTCACATATATTCTTATTTCGATCGATTACTATTGCGTACACCCATCTCATTACTTGGGCACCGATATAAATTTCATTGGCTTAGGATATTTTACAGTTTTTTTTTTTGCTTTTGACCTAAGGATATTTTATAGGAGTAGTTGATTCACTTTGAACGTCTGTTTTTTTTTTCCTTTGGCTAGGTAGATTAGGAATGCACTGTGACTTGCGAGTACGTATAAATCGTTTGGAAATGTTTTTAGTGTTGATTTTATTTCATGGATCAATTATCTCAGGGGAAGTAAGTCCATTTTGGTTTTACATTCGGAATCATGTTTTTTTCAAATGGATAAGCTTGAAATGCAGTATCGCACAGAACAGAAGTCAGACCTTCAGAGGTTGTTATATTATGCAGCTAACCCCGGGAAGCATGTGGACAGTAGTGTCCATGAGGAGATTGTGAGAAGTATGAACTAATGTATTAGAGAATGTAAACTAACAAGAATACAGGACTGAGACTTAACGGAAATAGAAAGGTTACATGAGGTGACGGACATACTGTAATAATAACACAGTTACAAAATAACATCTTTAATTAAACACCTGAATCACGTGGCTATGATTAACTGTAAGAAAGAAGTCTGCACAATGTACGGATACTTGACTAAGTCTAACATCCCCCATCAAACAGATGCACGTACAGCAGGTATCAGTTTTTCCTTCAAGAAGCTAAACTGAGACTTAGACAAACCTTTGGTAAACAGATCTGCAATCTGACTGAGAGTATGAACATATGAAACCTTCAGAAAACCGGAACCAACTAGATCACGAGTCATATGATAATCTACTTCAATATGCTTTGTGCGAGCATGAAAAATTGAATTTTCAGTTAGACTGCCTGCACTAAGATTGTCACAGTATAAACGACAAGGGAGAAATAAGTTGACAGATAACTCCTCAAATAAGTAGGAAAGCCACAAAATTTCAGCAGCTGCATTTGCAAGACCTCTGTACTCAGCTTCTGTGGAAGAACGGGAGATCGTGTGTTGTTTCTTTGAAGACCAGGAAACTAAGTTGCCACCTACAAAAACACGATATCCTGATGTAGACTTGCGTGTATCAAGACACCCAGCCCAGTCACTATCACAATAAGTAGTTAAGTTGGAACAATCACCATCTTGTAAAGTAATACCTTGACCCAAAGAACCTTTAATATATCTCAGAATTCTTTTAGCAAGCTTCAAATGAATATCGGTAGGTCTGTGCATGAATTGGCTCACATAGTTAACTGCAAAACTAATATCAGGCCTAGTAAGGGTCAAGTACTGAATACCACCCACTAAGCTTCTGTAAGAAGCATCATCTGGCAGAAGAGTACCATCATAAGCAGAAACCCTTGGACTAGAGCCAACTGGAGTTCTACATGGTTTACAACCAAGCATATCATGCTTTCTGATCAAATCCATGTAATACTTATTTTGAGTAAGAAGAATTTTGTTAGCCTAGGAATCAAAAGTAGCTTCAATACCCAAAAAATAATGTAGAGGGCCAAGATCTTTCATTGCAAACTCCGACTTCAAAGATGTAATAAAAGAAGTAAGTAAAGAATCAGAAGTCCCAACAAGGATAATATCGTCAACATTTACAAGGAGAATCATCCTCTTAGAATTCTTGTGATAAATGAACATGGAACTGTCACAACTGGAGTTTTTGAAGCCATATTTAAGAAGATATCCACTAAATCTCTCATACCAGGCTCTAGGAGCCTGCTTAAGTCCATACAAGGATATTTTTAAGCTTACATACATGAGTAGGATGATCTGGATCAACAAACCCAGGAGGTTGTTCCATATAAACCTCTTCCTTTAAATTCCCATGAAAGAATGCATTGCTTACATCCAATTGTCTCATACTCCACTTGTTTGAGATAGCAAAACTCAATGCGTATCTAATGGTAGTATATTTAACAACAGGACTAAAAGTATCATCAAAATCAGTACCATCCACTTGATGATAGCTCTTGGAAACTAATCTAGCTTTATGCGTATCTATGGTACCATCAACATGTAGTTTAGTTTTATATACCCATTTACATCCAAGTACATTAAGGAAGGATGATATGGAACATGAATAAAAGTATCATTTTCATGGAGAGCGGTATATTCATTCTTCATAGCATTAACCCAAACTGGTAACTTACTTGCTTCCTTAAAGGTTTTGGGTTCAGGAGGTGGTTTAAGTAAAGTAGCAAGAGCAACAGGAATAGGATGTTTCAATGTACTATTTGCTACAAAATCTTTATAGAGAGTCTTAGGAACATGAATACCTGATTTTGACCTTGTATGAACACCAGAAGTAGGTTGTATTGTAGAAGAATGAACTAACAATGGTGAAGTAGAGACTTCAGTAGCTGATGCAGAATCTTGAGATATTGGCAGTAGTGAAGCAGAAGATTGTACCACTGATATAGGAGGAGTGGGCACCTCAGCAGAAGTAGCTAAAGGAAACTTAGTGAAAATGCGGGGGGTCTAACAACCATACCCAACAATTCGTTTGGAAATCTGAGAGGACTTACTCCAATATACTTTCTAGAGAATCAACTAGACAGTCAGACTCAATCTAGAGTAAAGTATATCAAAGAGTTTAATATCTCCAACTCTTAATTCAATCCGCAATCATCAAATAGAAATCTGTGTGCCCGATTGAATATAAGAGGAGTTACTTGAACGGTACTAAAGACCAATGTTCAAGTGTCAATCAATGTAAATCAGTAACCAAAAGTTGGATATTCTAATTGGTTGATCTTAACGCATAACTTGTGATATTTAAATTATATAACAAAATATAATGCGGAAAAGAAATAACACAGACACCAGAATTTTGTTAACGAGGAAACCGCAAATGCAGAAAACCCCCGCGACCTAGTACAGATTCAACACCACAATGTATTAAGCCGCTACAGACTCTAGCCTAATACCAATTAACTTCGAACTGGACTGTAGTTGAACCCTAATCAATCTCACACTGATTCAAGGTACAGTTGCGTTCCATACGTCTCTGATCCCAGTAGGATACTACGCACTTGATTCCCTTAGTTGATCCCACCCACAACCAAGAGTTCCTACGACCCAAAGTCGAAGACTTGATAAAAAAATCTGGCTCACACAGAAAAGTCTATAGATTGAATAAATCTGTCTCCCACAGAAATACCCAAGAGTTTTTGTTCCGTCTTTTGATAAATCAGTGTGAACAGGAACCAATTGATAAACTGACTTATATTCTCGAAGAACAACCTAGTATTATCAATCACCTCAAAATAATCTTAATCGACTAGCGAACAAGATGTTGTGGAATCACAAACGATGAGACGAAGATGTTTGTGATTACTTTTATCTTGCCTATCGGAGAAATTAATCTCGAGTCAATTATTCCAATTGTACTCAATACGATAGAATCGGGCAAGATCAGAACATGCAACTACAAAACAAAACAAAAAAGTTGGGTCTGGCTTCACAAGCCCAATGAAGTCTTTGAAGTCGTTATCCTACAGGGTCTCGATGGAAACCTAAGGTTAAAGGAGAATCGACTCTAGTTATGCAACTAGTAATACACAGGAGGTGTGGGGATTAGGTTTCCCAGTTGCTAGAGTTCTCCTTTATATAGTTTTAAATCAGGGATTGCAATCCAAGTTACCTTGATAACAAAGCATTCAATATTCACCGTTAGATGAAAATCCTAATTCAACCAAGATAATATCTTTCAACCGTTAGATCGAACTTAGCTTGTTACACACAAATGAAATGTACCCTCATTTAGGTTTATGTAACCGTACCTAAACGTGTACACCATGTTGGTTCACAAATAGTTAACCGAGGTTAGCCATATGATTACTCTCATATCAACCTTATTCATCTTAACCATAACTAGTTCAAATGACTCAAATGAAACTAGTTAAAGAGTTGTTCAATTGCTATATTCTCATAGAATTATACAAGAACACAATTGAAGCAAAATAGGTTTGATTCACTCGAATCAATCATGAACATTATAGCCACAGTTTGCAAATATTGCATTCCTTATTATATAAATGTTTATGTTCATGTTTAAAATCGATTTTAGAACTTTAACCTTCAAGTATGCAAACGGGTACGCATACTTGAAATACCCGGACTAAGATGCAGTTACGCCAATACACAAACGGGTACGCAAACTTCAAATCCCAGCAGAAATTCTCGGACATGAACTTGTACGCCAGTACGCATACGGGTACGCATATTTAGGTTCCCGGATTTCTCAAACCAACAGGTACGCAAAGGGTGCGCATACTATGGTTCCCGGACATGGATTACATATGTGCAAGAGTGCATAACATGACATATCCAATAATGGTTAAGTATTATAAACTATTATTTCAATCATTGAAACTTTCTTAGAGGATGACAATAGCCGTTTTCACATACTATTAGCATCAAAGAAATTTTCAAGTTATTGAAATAATCATTACGAAACATTCTAAGACAATACCAAATGATTGTATCACACAAACCATGTAAGAAGTTACTCGGAAATTTTCATATGATATAAGATGAACTTGGTCGAATCGAAAGCTTGCCAACACATACTTCGAGAAATATGTAAGCGAGTTAAACTCAGTTCGAAATCTCAAATGTGTATATAGAAAACTATATTGTAATACGATTTATGTCTCAATATAGCAGATAGAGTAGAAATAGACTTTCCAAGTGATAGATGAGTATAAGTCTCCACATACCTTTTGTCGATGAAGTTCCACAATCTCCCCTTAGTAGTTCTTCGTCTTCAAATGATGAACGCCGTGAAAACTAAGCTCAACTGCATAATCTATGTCCTAGTCTGAGACATCTATAAATAGGCTAGAAATCAAGAATTATAGTTTTGATCACTAACATTGACAAACATGCTTGAGATAGCAACGCATGCGAGTTCGACCGAGCAGTGCTCTAATAATCTCCCATTTTGTCAATTTTAGCGACAAAACTATGAATACATATGGATTACAAAATAAATAAAATATTGTAGCTTCTCATCCAAATGCTTGATCTCCTTAGCATCTTCAACACGACTCAAAAACTTCGTCACTTCTAAGTACTCCATGATTCTAAACGTGTTCAACTCAGCATCATAGTTGTTGAAGATCCGTAGCGATAACAATGAGAAAACAAATGCTCTCAATCATTGTTATACAGTGTCATATTATTAATTATTACACACCATCAAAGTTCAATTGTATCACAACTTTGACAACAATACTATGGTGATATGTATCACTCCCCCTTAGTCAATACTTCATCTCAACATGAAAATCACTCCCCCTTACAAAATGATCCGTAAACCATATGTATTTGTAGTATGAAACTACACATTAATTCTCCCCATTTTGGTCAATATAAATTGGCAAAGGTGCGAAAACTAGTGGGATCCTCACGAAATTTTTATAGAGATACTTTGATTTATGATTTTTCGTGGGATGTAGTAATTAGGATTCGTTTCAGACTTGTGAAGGAAATAGAATTTTTAGATTTAATAAATATATACAAAACATATTAACAATATAGGAAAGAGTACTGGGACTAAAGATTCGGCCGTTTTGTTTTTCTTCAAATGGTTCAGAAATTAATTCTAGCAATTATAGTTCAAAAACAAAACAAATATTAACTTTAGTTTATTGCCAAGATAGATTTTATAAAATATTACTTATATTTCTTAAGCATGGCATATCAAAAATCCCTAGGACTAAGCATACTCCATCAAATGAAATCACAAGTAATTAATTTAAAATCTTAATTCAATTAAAATTAGTGCAAAAAGTAAATAAAAGAATTAATGAAATTACTACATGGATGAAATTCGACCTCCTCCGTCGTCCCAGTGTTGGGTTTAGCTCATCATGATAAAAACACGCTCAAAGTATTTATTTATTTCTCAAAGGGTGTTTACAAGGATGAAAATGGAGATGAAATAATAAAACAGTGAATGTGCGACCCACAGAAAGCGTCCAAAATGAACGACACAGAAGAAGTGCTATTGTTACTGTAACTCTAAGACCCACACCTACGACCCACGTCTGTGAGTCTATTTCACTGTTGAAAAACGACTGCTGATGCAGGTCCGTTCTTCGTGTTCTTCATATTCATCAGCAGCAGCAGCAGCAGAAACCGAGTTTGGGAAAACTCGAATTTCTTCTTCTCTGGCTCTCCTCAGCCCCCCAGACTCTCGACCCCCTCTCTAGTAGACCCAAAGAGCCTATTTATACCCAACAACAGCTCCAAATCTCGCCAATAACTCCAATATAATTCTTCATTATGCGGGCAGTGAATAACAATATTTTCCGAATATTTTCTTACCAAACTTGGAATTTCTTGCGTAAACTTCCTCCCTCCACGCTCCAAATCGATTCTTCACGACCCAAAGTGATGCTCGAGCCATTCCACATCATCAGAACACGTCCATAACTCTCCATGACGCGTGATTATCATCCTCCAGTGCATGCTTGCCCTGTTTTGAACTCGAGAATCAAAACACGTATTCCAGACAAATTTGATCGAAACCACCACCCAAACTTTGTTCCTTATGCCAAATCACATCTTTCTGCCAATTTTCAGCGATTGAATCGCACTCTAACCCATTCATTTTGGCAATCAAAATTCTGCCAGTTGAAAACTTCATTTCCCGCCAAAAACACAAATTCAAATTGTTGAAGAAGGTTCCCCTTATCCAGAGTGTTGGGGTGCGAATATCAATTGGGGTGGAAATAGTAATTTTTCTGGGTTCCTCCGGGACATTTCTGGGACGCTTCCGGTGCATTTCTGGGGTGCCTACGGTACATTTCTCCGGGGTGTAAAACATTGCTTTTTGAGCCCATTTCGCCGCAAGGGCTTATTTCTCTAAAATTTCCTACAAGAACACAAAATAACACAATAAGTACTTAATCGAGTCTAACAATACAAAACATTGAGAACAAAATAGACACATAAATGCGTCTATCAAATACCCCCAAACTTATTATTTGCTAGTCCTCGAGAAAATTTATTCTAGAAAGGAAAAGTCATTTGAACCCCTAGGTGGCCCTAGTGGCGGAATGTTGACTCCGGAGGGTTTACCAGAGGTGTACCCACAAAACCTTTATACTCCAGACCCTAGATATCTACAACGAACCTTGGAAGGCACTAAAGAATCTCCTTGGTTGGCATACTTATTGACTACAAGAGGAAGTACCCTGATGCAAAATTCCAATTGATGTACACGAGTTTGCACTCAAGCATACTAAAATTCATATATAAGTGACAGAGCTCTACTCAGATAGTTGCACTATGGACATCATATTCGGAGTCAAACTAATCACATAGAAAGATTAAGAGATGGATATAGAAAAACATAGATGGTTTTGATGTTTACTAAGTGAACGGCGTTTCCCATATCTGTCTGAAGGCCTCCGCCAAAATGAACCTATCCTAATGGATTGAGATACTAGTCTGACTAATATCAACACACTGGCATATACAAGGGAACCAGTGGTCGATAACCTAACTCTAGGTCAACACAACTGGCATATACAAGGGTACCAGTGGTCGACTTTATTGAATTTATTCCTTTGGTCAAATGGTCCGGTCTCAATTTTTTTTTTCAACTTTTTGGTAGATACCATTTTTTTTTTCATGGTATCTCAATCACTCTAATTCACCCTAGCATTGGTAACAACTTGAATCGTGGGCCCCACCTATCACTTAGAGAAACATAGTTTAAAAACAAAAAAAATAGAAGTGAAAAGGACTCAACGAGATATGGTGCAACTATCATGTTATTTCTAACACCTGAGCTTTGTGCTTTTATGAATAGACTCTATAGATGTTTCCATCTAATCAAATTGATTCCTCAACTCCTATAACCAAGATGCTTCCATCCACTTAGATTGGTTAGTGCCATCCTAAATACGCATAAATTTCTAGGCTCTGAAGTTTATTTATTGCAACTAAAAAGTTTCTCCCATACCCCCAAACTTAAATCTAACGTTGTCCTCAATGTTCTAAAGATGAAACTAAAAGCATGAACAATGAGAAACTGTTACCATTTGAAGCGGAAGAGTTAAGGAAAGATATTACCGTGTTGCATGAGCATGGGATACCTCCCAAGAAGTGCTAAGTTTAAATTCTTCAGCCAGACTTAGGAAAGGATTAGTCAACTCGAACCATAAAATAACAGTCGAAATAACTGTGGGTCTTCAAAACTAAATAGAGCTGACCAAAGGAAACTGCAATGAACCAAGAAAGTGAACAAGACTAGCATGCCCTTACTTAGTTTCCTGATTAAGAAATTTATATCTAATTTTGGTTCAGGTTCTATGAAAGGGTCTAAATATAAAATTTTCATTGGCTGCGTTTCTTCATAGGTGGGATCCGAATCATTAGGTCCTAGAGTCTGGAAAAACTCAAATATGATCTTAGAAGCGCACAATAATAACCTAAATAACTGAGGATCCTCTAAGTCAATAAGATTTGACTTACACAGCTGACCACAATGAAAGACGTGGTTTTCCTTAAGAAAATGTGTCGACCCTAATATCCTAAAGTGATTAGGTTTAGTCTCAAAACTTAATAACCGACACATCTTAAAATCAAAAGTTCCCACAATTGGTTGAAAAGTTTTTGGTGGGAAAACAAAGTCAATCTTGGTATCATAGCCTGGGTTAACCACATCAACCAGAGGATGGGTTTCTAACAACTGAGCTTCTTTCTGGACATCATTAGGTTCGGGAAAACGTGTATGAAGATAATCTTGTAAGATGGTTGAGGCACAAATGTCAAGTCCTACAGGAGGGTACTTTCTAAGAGTTAAAGCACACGGAGAATGATAATCACCCCCAAACTTAGAGTTTTCTGTGTCTCTAGAAAGACTAGTCACAACTTCCCTAATTTCTAGGTCATCAGATTCCTGGAAATGGTCAATTGATTCTTCTAAGTCAGGTTCATCCTCACTCATCTGTACGAGTTCATCTTCTTCGTTTAAGACTATTGTTTCTAAATCGCTAGACTCTAAAACATTATTCTCATAATAAACTCGTTCCTCTAAATCATTATCGGCTTTGTAAACAGGAAATACTACATGGTCTAGAACGAGGGTATCTCTAGTCAAATCCTCATCCTTTTGAATAGGTGAATAATTATTAAAATTATTTGGATTTGAACTAGAAATAATATTATCATTGTAAAGCTCAATTGGAGTAACCATTTCCTGATCACTATTCCTACATAAGTATGATTCTCCATCAACACTATCCTCATCATAATAACATGAAAAAGATCGAACCTCATCAAAACAAGTAGTGTTACCAATTCTAACCTCGTCATCTTGATTATGAAAATAACTATCCTCATTTTTAAGGGTATTGTTGGAAACACTATATTGGAAAGTAAGATTATTTCGAGCAAGTCTTTCGTTCGTCTCATCCATCAGCTTGAGGGATTCCTCTATAGAAAGCTCACTCATTATTGTAGTTCTTTCGTCTATAATTACACTATTCATCTCAGCTAACTTACGCGTCGACTCAGCTAACTCCCTGAGGGACTCTTCTAAAGGAGGAATAGGAACAGAGGGATCATAAAAAGGACTACTTTTCAGTAGTTTGATTGTATCCTCTAGAGACGAAGAACTAATACTATAATCTTCTTGCTCGTAAGACTGATGCATGTATGGATAGTAATTGGGCTCACCAGGGTATGACCCATATCCTTCCAAAGGATGGCGTTCCCAACCACTATTCCCAACATGGTCATAAAAAGGATGATGTCCATATTCAAATTCAGGACGATAATCATTGTATTCTACACAATCACAAACAAGGCTGACTCGACCAAATCAAACCTATAAAATCTAGCAAACAACAAGCATGATGGCTCTACTTAGATTGTTTCTAGACTTGCTTCTATCTCTCGAAGGGGAATTCGTCACAATTTAAGCAAACCCCTCTGGAATCAATCCGTGTCAAAGTAAGTTGAATTGAGGCGAGGGAAGCTCAGTGGAGCTTTGATACCCAAGGCCTTACCGCTATCACAAGGCGGCGCAGTCACGTATTCAACTCACAGAAACCATCATGAACTTCGAGGTGTGCTTAAGAAAGTAACCAATATCTTTCGAAAATTCTCCTGATAAGCGCGATACCCTATCGGTCTCGTTCTAGTCAAGTTTTAAGCTTGGGTTCGCGTTAGGTTTCATTTTCCTAAGGCGGGCAAGAAGGGAGCGGTGATGAAATCCGAACCCTTATCTTGTATTGGCCAGGCCTTGCCCTTTACTAGGAATTTAAAAACAGTCCAAATTCGTCCTCAATCAATGAATCACCTTAAGGAATACAGTAACTCGCTTACAGGAGATTCGCGAGTGTTTCGATGGACTTACCTCCCGTACCAGACGGGGGATGAACCGTTGAAGTCGACTTGGGCCACGACTCTTATGTCATGTACGAACCCGAGGGGCCAAGACGATATAGTAATCGTCGTCCTTCCCTGCACACAGTTTATATAAAAAAATTTTTTTTTAATAATAATACCCTTCTGTAGGGTTAAAAAAAGAATAAAGTCCAATTGTCCAGAATAAAGTCCAAATAAAAAGTCCAAAAATTACAAAAATTATGAAAAATAAAGCCTATTTACAAATCCTAAAAAATATTATGTCTTTTTTTTTTCTTCTCTTTTAGCTTTTAGCTTTAAGCTTTTTGTTCCCAAGTCCTTAGTATTCCACTTTGAACCTGTAAATCAAAGACACAAAAAGAAACGTAAAAAGGAACAAATAATAGTAAAAAAATAATAAAAACCTAAAAATTCTACCTAAGCACAAATCCGCGTCGGCGGCGCCAAAATGATTTATGATTTTTCGTGGGATGTAGTAATTAGGATTCGTTTCATACTTGTGAAGGAAATAGAATTTTTAGATTTAATAAATATATACAAAAAATATTAACAATATGGGCAAGAGTACTGGGACTAAAGATTCGGCCGTTTTTTTTTCTTCAAATGGTTCAGAAAATAATTCTAGCAATTATAGTTCAAAAACAAAACAAATATTAACTCTAGTTTATTGCCAAGATAGATTTTATAAAATATTACTTGTATTTCTTAAGCATGGCATATCAAAAATTCCTAGGACTAAGCATACTCCATCAAATGAAATCACAAGTAATTAATTTAAAATCTTAATTCAATTAAAATTAGTGCAAAAAGTAAATAAAAGAATTAATGAAATTACCACATGGATGAAATTCGACCTCCTCCGTCGTCCCAGTGTTGGGTTTAGCTCATCATGATAAAAACACGCTCAAAGTATTTATTTATTGCTCAAAGGGTGTTTACAAGGATGAAAATAGAGATGAAATAATAAAACAGTGAATGTGCGACCCACAGAAAGCGCCCAAAATGAACGACACAGAAGAAGTGCTATTGTTACTGTATCTCTAAGACCCACACCTACGACCCACGTATGTGAGTCTATTTCACTGTTGAAAAACGACTGCTGATGCAGGTCCGTTCTTCGTGTTCTTCATATTCATCATCATCAGCAGCAGCAGAAACCGAGTTTGGGAAAACTCGAATTTCTTCTTATCTGGCTCTCCTCAGCCCCCCAGACTCTCGACCCCCTCTCTAGTAGACCCAAAGAGCCTATTTATACCCAACAACAGCTCCAAATCTCGCCAATAACTCCAATATAATTCTTCATTATGCGGGCAGTGAATAACAATATTTTCCGAATATTTTCTTACCAAACTTGGAATTTCTTGCGTAAACTTCCTCCCTCCACGCTCCAAATCGATTCTTCACGACCCAAAGTGATGCTCGAGCCATTCCACATCATCAGAACACGTCCATAACTCTCCATGACGCGTGATTATCATCCTCCAGTGCATGCTTGCCCTGTTTTGAACTCGAGAATCAAAACACGTATTCCAGCCAAATTTGATCGTAACCACCACCCAAAATTTGTTCCTTATGCCAAATCACATCTTTCGGCCAATTTTCAGCGATTGAATCGCACTCTAACCCATTCATTTTGACAATCAAAATTCTGCCAGTTGAAAACTTCATTTCCCGCCAAAAACACAAATTCAAATTGTTGAAGAAGGTGCCCCTTATCCAGAGTGTTGGGGTGTGAATATCAATTGGGGGTGTAAATAGTAATTTTTCTGGGTTCCTCCGGGACATTTCTGGGACGCTTCCGGTGCATTTCTGGGGTGCCTACGGTACATTTCTCCGGGGTGTAAAACATTGCTTTTTGAGCCCATTTCGCCGCAAGGGCTTATTTCTCTAAAATTTCCTACAAGAACACAAAATAACACAATAAGTACTTAATCGAGTCTAACAATACAGAACATTGAGAACAAAATAGACACATAAATGCGTCTATCATACTTCATGACCAAAAGAGAATAACATACCAACTTATTTAGATGCAATGATAAAGCCGAAGCTAAATGCATTCATCAAGGAGTTTATAAAGATACAAGATAACCCTTATAATATTCCACAGACGCACTCCCCACAAAGATTTGGCAATTAAGCACAAGTTCAAAAAGAACTCTCCCCCATAAAATGTCATTCCCGAAAGAACAACAAAGGCGACCTTGCTTTTACAAGAAAATAAGGATTTCTTTGGACATAAGCAAATCACATGAAAACATGAATTGGTATCCAAAAATCTCAATTGAATCAACCACAAAAATGATCAACTCAATTGGTCATGCTCGACATAAGAGAACTTACGGAGCAACACAGTATATGCACAAAAATGTGGATCGGTGATCGACCAATACTGCGGAATACACAAGGATTCATTCTATTTTCCATCACTATTTTCACAATGACATACAATAGACATAATCCTTGTAAACAAAAGTTTTATCCTTTCTTCCATCAAATAATGACATAAAAGGCTTTAAATTTTGTAACTCAAAAGTTCATTCTATCTTTTATCAATACTTTCATACCGACATAATAAAGATAACTTTTGAACAAGTATGGGACAGTCACAAGTTCACAGACGTAAACAACGTATCCGATAACAATTTGCAATATATAAAATCATAAAGAGTTGCAAAAATCATCTTCCAAAAACTTAGAATTTAGATAAATAAATCTAAAACATGAAGATGAAAATGTTGGACATAGCCATGTGTACTGACAATAATGGCTATTCCAAACCCTAGTTATTCTTCTAAGAACACAAGAAATAAATTCTCATAAGAAGATTTACTAGACATTGATACCTCTGAAGAATTCTTTATCGTCCCCGAACTCCTTGTCGTCAATAGACATTGGAACATAAGGTTCGTGGAAAAAGGAGTCAATTCCAACAAACCTTCTAGGCTAATGATGTCGAACCAGGGCCTTCTGAATTTCGAGAGTTCTCAAAACAAAAGCCTTTATTTGTTGAATCTCCTTCCTTGTTTCCTTCAACTCTTCAAGAACACCAAAAAACTTTTGAGAATTTGAAGGAACATCTCTTGGTTTCCTCACATTCCTTCTTTTTTTTAAAAAAGTTGGAGGTAACGGATATTTCTCTTTTTCCTTCATGATTGATGGCTTAACAATCATATTAACATCTTTTCCATCAAAATACATGATGCTTGGAGTTTCCATGAGTGTATGGGTTTGTGAGAGGAAATCACAATTTAAGCTCAACAAGCAGTCTTAAGATAAAAAAGAGTTTCAAAGAAGGAAAAGGAATGTAGGGTTACGGAACCTTTAACCGCACAGGTTCACGCATGCACAATTCACAACCCTAGAGAGAGTCGAATATCGAGAATAACCCTCTTTTATTGATTAAACAGGAAAGTCCCTTCCAATATCAATTAGATATGAAAGAATTCCAAATTTTGCAAACACAGGCAAAGCTCAAAAAGAAAAGAAAACAAATTTAAAACCATTTTTCTTTTTTAAACGCCTGAGGTGTGCAGAATCTTGTCTCTTTTAGTCAGGCACATGAGACAAGATGCACTAACCAACACAATTTAAGTTGTGCTGGGATGAACAATAATCTTTCTATCACATCCTTTTTGATCGGAATTCATAGATCCCTGTCTATCAAAATGTTTAGACCATACTCTTTTCTCTAGTGGTCTTGACCTATCCTTAGAAACCAATTTCTTTGAAGAGGATAAAATGTTACATACCTCAGCGGTTTTTTGAACAAGTTTAAGCTTGTTTGCTAGGAGATTTGCTCTTCGTTGAAGTTTATTGACATATCTCATCTTGTGTTTGTACTTGAAACACTTTGAAAGTTCATGACCTTTGAGTGAAAAATAAGAGCATGTCAATGGATAAAATGATTCAGACGCCTGAGATGTGCAAGCTGCTAGACACAAAGTGGAACATGAAAAATCAGATAGAGAGTTTCTAACAGAAAGGTTAATTTTATTCTTCCAGATTGGTTGAGTCTTCTTCTGGAAAAATATCGAGATTGATGTATGTATTGCTACAGTTATCAAAATAAATATCTTCACTAAGAAGTGCAACACTTGATCTTTTATCTTCATTAGAATCGTAGTGATCAGACATTTCATCAAGAGTTGCAGCAAGACCTTTGTTCCCAGTGTATTTTCTACGGTTGGGACACTCATTTGCAAAATGACCAAAACCTTTACACTTAAAGAACTGTGGCATATCCTCGTCATCATCCTCGTCACCATTCCCGTTTTTAAGAGGAATGCGATTGTGAGGTTTAACTGTTGACCTAGGTTTGTCTCTGGTAAACCGTTTACTTCTCTTTAATAAGAGATCTCTAAACTGTCTTGTGATCAAAGAGACTGACTTGTCAAGATCTTCATCTGATGAATCAGCCTCAGAAAGGTCATCCTCAGAGACATGAACACTTTTACTTTTGTCAATTAATTTAGTGTTCTTTTGTGCTTTGAAGGAAACATCCTTTCCGATTTTGGATGTATGGTCATGATCAAATATCTTTAGCTTTCCAACCAGCATGTTTCTAGAGAGAGCATCAAGGTTATTTCCTTCAATGATGGCATGCTTCTTAGAATCGTATCTAGATGGCAGTGATCTGAGAATTTTCATCACAATGTCCTTTTCAGGAATAGTCTTACCCAATGCAAAGGATGAATTAACAATTTCAGACACTTTGTGATTAAACTCATCAAATGAATCTTCATCTTCCATACAAAGTTTTTCCTAATCGGAATTAAGGTTTTGAAGCCTAGATTCATTTTCACTGGTATTCCCTTCGAAAACGGTTTCTAACAACCACACCCAACAATTCGTTTGGAAATCTGAGAGGACTTACTCCAATATACTTTCTAGAGAATCAACTAGACAATCAGTCTCAATATAAAGTAAAGTATATTAAAGAGTCTAATATTTCTATATCTAAATTCAATCCGCAATCATCAAATAGAAATATGCGATCCCGATTGAATATAAGAGGAGTTAATTGAAGGGTATCAAAGACCAATGTTCAAGTGTCAATCAATGTAAATCAACAACCAAAGGTTGGATATATTCTAATTGATTGATCTTAACGCACAACCTGTGATATTTCAATTATATAACAAAATATAATGGGGAAAATAAATAACACATACACCAAAATTTTGTTAACGAGGAAACTGCAAATGCAGAAAAACCCCGGTCCCTAGTCCAGATTGAACACCACACTGTATTAAGCCACTATAGACTCTAGCCTACTACCAATTAACTTCCAACTGGACTGTAGTTGAACCCTTATCAATCTCACAATGATTCAAGGTATAGTTGCATTTCTTACGTCTCTGATCCCAGCAGGATACTACGCACTTGATTCCCTTAGTTGATCTCACCCACAACCAAGAGTTGCTACGACCCAAAGTCGAAGACTTGATAAACAAATCTGTCTCACACAGAAAAGTCTATAGATTGAATAAATTTGTCTCCCATAGAAATACCCAAGAGTTTTTGTTCCGTCTTTTAATAAACCAAGGTAAAAAGGAACCAAAAACGGACTTATATTCCCGAAAAACAACCTTGTATTATCAATCACCTCACAATAATCTTAACCGACTAGCGAAAAAAGATATTGTGGAATCACAAACGATGAGACGAAGATGTTTGTGATTACTTTTATCTTGCCTATCGGAGAAATTAATCTCGAGTCAATTATTCCAATTGTATTCAATACGATAGAATCGGGCAAGATCAGAACACATAACTACAAAGAAAATAGTTGGGTCTGGCTTCAAAATCCCAATGAAGTCTTTGAAGTCGTTAACCTACAGGATCTCGATATAGGAACCTAAGGTTAAAGGAGAATCGACTCTATTTATGCAACTAGTAACACACAGGAGGTATGGGGATTAGGTTTTCCAGTTGCTAGAGTTCTCCTTTATATAGTTTTTAAATCAGGATTTACAATCCAAGTTACCTTGGTAACAAAGCATTCAATATTCACCGTTAGATGAAAAATTTGATTCAACCATTAGATCGAACTTAGTTTGTTACACACAAATGAAATGTACCCTCATTTGCGTTTATGTAACCGTACCTAAACGTGTACACCATGTTGTTTCACAGATAGTTAACCGAGGTTAGCCATATGATTACTCTCATACCAACCTTATTCATCTTAACCATAACTAGTTCAAATGACTCAATGAAACTAGTTAAAGAATTGTTCAATTGCTATATTCTCATAGAATTATACAAGAACATAATTGAAGCAAAATCGGTTTGATTTACTCGAATAAATCATGAACATTATAGCCACGGTTTGCAAATATTGCATTTTCTATTATATAAATGTCTATGTTCATGTTTAAAACCAATTTTAGAACTTTAATCTTCAAGTATGCAAACGGGTACGCATACTTGAAATACCCGGACTAAGATTGAGTTACGCCAGTACGCAAACAGGTACGCAAACTTCAAATCCCAACATAAATTCCCGGACATGAACCTGTACGCCAGTACGCAAACGGGTACGCATACTTAGGTTCCCGGATTTCTCAAACCAACAGGTACACTAAAGGGTGTGCATACTATGGTTCCCGGACATAGATTACATATGTGCAAGAGTGCACAACATGACATATCCAATAATGGTTAAGTATTCTAAACTCTTATTTCAATCATTGAAACTTTCTTAGAGGATGACAATAGCCGTTTTCACATACTATTATCATCAAAGCAATTTTCAAGTTATTGAAATAATCATTACGAAACATTCCAAGACAACAACAAATGATTGTACCACACAAACCATGTAAGATGTTACTCGGAAATTTTCACATGATATAAGATGAACTTGGTTGAAGCAAAAGCTTGCCAACACATATTTCGAGAAATATGTAAGAGAGTTAAACTCATCTTGAAATCTCAAATGTGTATATAGAAAACTATATCGTAATACGACTTATTTCTCAATATAGGAGATATAGTATAAATAGACTTTCCAAGTGATAGATGAGTTTAAGTCTCCACATACCTTTTGTCGATGAAGTTTCACAAGCTCCCCTTAGTAGTATTTCGTCTTCAAATGATGAATGTCGTGAAAACTAAGATCAACTACACAATATATGTCCTAGTCCGAGACATCTATAAATAGGCTAGAAATCAATACTTATAGTTTTGATCACTAACATTGACAAACATGCTTGAGATATCAACGCATGCGAGTTCGACCGAGTAGTGCTCTAACACTTAGCAAATACTACATGAGTAGTAACATATATCCTGTGAGTATGTAATCCATACATCTGTATCCCTTGTGATGAATATTATATCCCAGTAATACACAAGAGGCCGATTTTGTACTAAGATTATCTTTCCTATAAGCTACTAGGTTTGGATAACATAAACACCCATACACTCTAGGAACTGAATAATCTGGTTTAGATTTATAAAAAACTTCATAAGGAGACTTGTAGGCAAGAATCTTACTTGGAAGTCTATTTATAAGAAAAACAGCTGCTAAGGATGAGTCAAACCAGAACTTCTTAGGAAGAGAAGCATGAAAAGATAAAGTATTTCCCATTTCTGTGACATGTTTATGTTTTCTTTCTGCCGAACCATTTTGTTGATGAAGATGAGGAGATGAAATTATCAAAGCAACACCACTTGAATCAAGTAATTCTCTGAAATAACCTTTAATAAGCTAAAGAGCACCATCACACTGAAAATGTTTTATCTTGACATCAAAAAGATTCTCAACAAGAGACTTGAACAACTTAAAGCAATGAACACTGTCTGATTTATGCTTCATTGGATAAATCCATGAAAATTTTGTACAATCATCAATAAAGAGAATATAGTACTTGTATCCCAAATGAGATTGTACAGGGGCAGGGCCCCAAATATCACAGTGAACTAACATAAAAGGTAAACTAGAAATACTACCAGTAGCATGAAAAGGGCGACATTTATTCTTAGCTAACTGACATGACTCACAGACAGAAGAAGTACATTTTGCTGATATCTTGATGTCAGTATCCATATCAAGTTTATGAAGAAACTTCTATGCAGGATGTCCTAGCCTTGAATGCCATAGAGAAGAAGAGGCTACCAAAGTTGAGAAAGCAGTACTATGAAGTGAAGCAGCAGAAGATTGTGGAGCAGCATTGTGTGAACTAGAGTGACCAGATAGTATTGGATATAGTACATCCTTCATCCTCCCTCTAGCAAGAATAAGATTACTCTTTAATGACTTTATTTCATACCCCCAAGGATAGAACAGAAACACACAGTTATTTTCCTTAGTAAACTGAGCTACATACATTAAATTGTGTTGCAAATGAGGAACATAAAGAACTTTGTGAAGATTAAAATGGTTGGATGAAGTAGATAATGTAGAAGAGCCTGTTAATGAGATGGTAATTAACTTACCATCCCCAACCATGACTTATTCTGGGCCGGAATGAGGAGTAGGATTTTGTGGAATTGATGCATCATTGGTCATATGGCTAGATGCTCCTGAGTCAGGAATCCAAATTGGTCCTGAGTTACTATGACTCCAATAACCTCCACTTTCATAAGAAGTGTCGGAGGGAAACTGAACATTAAAACCAAACTCTTGTGAACTCCAAGAAGAAGTAGAACTACTTCCTGCATTGATATCAAGACCAAGAAATGCTCTTTGTGGTGGTGCAACACTATTTCTAGAAGCAGAATAGTGAAATCTGCAACGATTTTCCCAATGACCATCCTTGTGACATATCTGACAGGGTATATCTCTCTAATAATCAATAACTTGCTTCTGTAAAGGATTAAAAGCAGTTTTTCTAAAACTAGGTGGATATGAAGGATGATTAGCTGGAGCAGATGAAGATGATGGTGCTGACATAGGTGTATATGAAAACATAGGTTTTAGAAAATTTGTGGTAGAATTATGAGATGAAGATTGTTTTTTAACAAAGAATGCATAATTTGTGGGATCTGTGATTAGGGAAGATATGAATCTGAATCCGGTTCCTTCAAAAAAAATTCATGACTTATAAGACGAGATCGAAGCTCAGAAAAGGACAATGGAGGTTCCCTATTTTGGACACTAACCACAAAGTGAATGAATTCTTTACCAAGACCACTAAGAGTGTACATTACCAGATCAGAATCTTGAACTGGTTCACCAATTTCTGCAAGCGAGTCAGCAATTGTTTTAATTTGATGAAGAAATTCATAAATTGTTGAAGATCCTTTCTTGATAGAATGAAGCTGATATCGCAACATTGACTTCCTAGCAAGAAATTGATCACTGAATAGTTTAGCCAGATGCAACCACTTTTCCCTTGTTGTTTGTTTACCAAGTAGTTCTGAAAAGAAAGATCGATCAACAGTTGCATTGATACAAGATCCTACGAATTTGTCAATCTTCAACCATTCAAGATAGTTTGGATTAGGTAGATGTATGTTGTTAATCACCACCGTCGGTAACTCAGGATGAACAGATCCATCAACAAAACGATAAAGGTTTGTACAGATAAGAATGGAAGAGATTTGATCTTTCCAAACTAAGTAATTTGATCCATCTAACTTTCCAGAAACGAAATTGGAGATATTTTGAAAAGGAATTGTAAATCGACCATGAAAAACAAACGGATTGTAGAAGTTTGGTTGTTGTTGAATGTGTTGTTGTTGTTGAAAGGAAAAATTAGTAGTTTGATGTGGTTGAGGTGATGTATACGATGGAAATTGTATGGGAGTATGTTGGAGAGATGGTTGTGGAGTAGCAGTAAACGGTGGTGGTTGTGGTGGTTGAGAAGAAAAATACGGTGGAGATCGTTGCGTAGAGAAGATGGTTTTGGTGGTTGTTGGGATGAATAAGGTAGAGATTGTTGTGTTGACGGTGTGTGGTTGAGAAGAGAAAGGCGGTGGAGGTCGGTGTGTAGAAGGTAGTGTTGGTGGTTGGTGTGATGAAGAAGATAAAAATTGGTGTTGTTGTAGGTGTTGAGAAGAGATTAATGGTGGAAACAGATTTGTATTTGAAATTTTATTGTTGTTGTTGTTGTCATCGACAGCGGAAGAAGAAGCAATAGTTGTTTGAGTTGTTCTCACCATTGTTAGGTTAAGTTGCAGGTTTAATGGTGATAGGTTGAAGATTAGGTAAAAGTTTTAGGATCGGAGGAAGTTGAAATTCCCTTTGGTATCTGATACCATGTGAGAAGTATGAACTAATGTATTAAAAAATGTTAACTAACAAGAATACAAGACTGAGTCTTATATAGACTCACAGTCTCAACGGAAATAGAAAAATTACAGGAAGTGACCGACATACTGTAATAACACAGTTACAAAATAACAGCTGTAATTAAACACCTGAATCATGTAGCTGTGATTAACTTTAGGAAAGAAGTCCATACAACGTACGCATACTTGACTAAATCTAACAGAGATGAAAAATCATTTGTGAGCAGCAAATAGCGAAGGATGCTAACGTCATTGACCAGATTCAATGAAAAGATTATTAGATTTTTCAAATCAAACAAACACCTTCATCTTGTATATTGTTTTCATCGGCGAGATATTTAATGAAAAAGATTATTAGATTCTTCAGACAAACAGAACCCATGAATTTTACGGGTACCATTATTTTCCGATATCATGTGACGCATCCTAGCTAGGATCATGATCAAGGTATCTACATAAATTGACACGGCTACTCCCTCCTCCTTGCACCTTTCATAAGGGTATACGTATAAGCTAAATATGTACAAGTCCTCCTTTGTTACGTACGTTAACATTGCGTACTCTACATATATATACACACGAAGTGAATTATTGGTACTAGAGTCCACTGTTGGTCATCAGTGTCATCTGTCAAGTATATACATGATAGGTGCAAGTGGTAGTTTAAAGATGGAGACAATAAGGGAAACTCTACAAAAACAATTCACTGTTCATATATGAGGATCCAGGTCAGGTCAAATCTCTCTACATTTTTTCTTTCTTCCTGCGACAAAAGTTGAATGCCCAGTTAATTTTTTTCTCTTTTTTAGGTAAAGCACGACTCTAAGCTACTGTGTTACTTTACCGCTTCTATTAAAATTCTTTTCTCTTTTGTAGTTTTCTGTCCAGTTAATTAGCCGTCGACTGGCCGTTTAATATGTAGTGGCTAATTAAAGCCAAAAGCGAGCGAGACATCATTCGAAGAAATCCTCAGAGATTTCATGGTTGATTAGAAAGATGGAAAGCTGTTTATATTTACAAAACTTGTTCTAGTGAACTTTCTTCATCCTCTCTCATTCTTTTTGCTTAAGGTGGATGAGCAGGGTCATCACTGAAGAGATTGATTTGATTGATAACGAAAGAAAAACTGTTTGGGGGACTGATTCTCAGAGACACAAATCCAAAACCTAAAGAGAGATAAAGAACTTGTTTCAGACTTGACTGACTGACCGAATTAAAAACCCCATACATACGCCATACCGCTCAATCAGCTGCTACTACTTGTTTCCTATGGGGCCATTCTGCTCCCGTTGAGTATTCCAAAACTAATATACATCACAAATTGGCCCCCACCCACCTAAGATTTATTCTTTGATCATCATCATTGAATCCAGAAAAGGAAGAAAAAACTAAGGAGTAAGGACAAGGTAAGAATTTTTTAAGATATGTTTTGCGCGTGAATCCCTATGAGGAGGTAAATATGAGAATTGTTTGTCACTTGTTTTTACTGGTTGCAGGGGTCTGGTTCTGTAAGGTAACATATGTTAGGATTTCATAGCTTCTGCTCTCTGAGCTAAAATGAAACCGCCGCCACCAAAATATTTAGTAGAATTCTCTGAGCTAAAAAATCCTAGATGGAAGAAATTAGATTGCAGTAAATTTAGTGGTACACCTCTCAACGACAAATATGGCAGAGATGGACTGTATGTTCTTCTAATTTTTATATATCTTTCTGTAGTTTGTTAGTTTGTGAGATAAGGAAATAAATCACCTACAGTAAACCCTAAATTTACAACTTGGAAAACAGTGGATGATCATCTTATGGTGAGGGTTCCTCCCTACATAAAGAGTACTGGACCCCTGTAACTGTCTTCTCCTCTGCTAGCTGCTAGTTGATACATGGCGAGAGAACGACTTTGTCTGAGAGACAGAGAAGGTGTGGGAAGCCACAGAGATTGAGATAGATATCCCTACAGCAGAAACAAAAGAAGATGAGATAACATGAGGTCTTTTAATTAATGATCTGAAGACCTGTGAGGTGAAAACTGCTGGATCGGTGTGAGTATATATTTAGGAAAAACGAATGTGAATGAGAGAGTATGAGACAATGACTAGCTAGTGGTAGTTTAAAGATGGAGACAATAAGGGAAGCTCTAAAGAACAATTCACTATACATATATGAGGATCCAGGACAGGTCAAATCTCTCTCTCACTCTCACTGACTCTCTTTCCCAAATTCTTTCTTAATTTGCTTTATTACTGATTCAAGCTATAGTAGACTATACATCTTTTCTTTCTTCCTGCCGCAAAAGTTAAATGCCCAGTTTAATTCTTTTCTCTTTTTTAAGTAAACAACTCTAACCTACTGTGTTGCTTTACCACTTCCAGCTTATGAAATAATAACAAATGCAAATATATGCACGTTACATATGCTTTCATAATCACAAATACGTATAAAATATATGTGTGAATGCATGCCTGAGCCTAGAATTGAGCCAAGACTTTTAGTAGCATATATACTCCATGTGCTAGTCTTAGCTAAGACTTTTAGTAGCATATATACCCATGTGCTAGTCGTAGCTAGTACTCCATGTTTTGGTGCTAATATATACTGCGTATAGAGTATAGTACTTAAAGTTTTAAGCAAGTCATGAATAGATGTGCTCATATGGTCCAGTGAGATGTATAGTAAAGTCCCTGTACTGTGGTAATACTCGCGACACGCCGAGTCGCCGACACCACCAATTTTACAAACCATCTAAAGGCAGAAAAGAGAGTGGGTTCCACAATTTTAAATGAATGTTGGAGTAGGTAATATACAAAATACATGCCATTAATAATTCACAGTACTACTAGGCTACTAGCTAGCTAGTTAATATAGCTATATCACATGGAAGAAGAAGATAGTGGAGAAGAAGAAGATAGCTGTTTATGTGGATACTATTAGAAAGGGAACATGCATCTCAATGCTTACTATTTCAGATAGTGAAGCAACTATACTGGTTTTTTTCCCTTTTCTTTTTTGAAGAACTATACTGAATTAATATGGCTGTTAATATATATAAATTATATTTCTCAATAAGCCACACACTCTCAGATCATGCATCAAAAAAAAAAAGTAAAAGATGAGATGAGAATATGAAAATCAAAAAAGTCAAGAAGTTAACAGTTCCCAGCAGTATGACTGTAGACAAGAAGGAACGAAATCACAGGCAGCAGGTATTTCATTATCTGCATCTCTGGGTATTCGAACTTACAACCATGCAAGTATTCAATTTGCCTCCACAGTTGTAATTGTAAGTAATACTCTTATGTGTACATATATACAAGCAGGGCACTGTGTTTGTATCTTGATTGTTCATGCTTTATGAACTTCCTCCCTTTTTAATAAATTCCTTCACGTTCTACCGATCAAAATAAATAAAATATAAGCACTGTAATATTTTCCTTTGTGCTAATTCCCATAGAGAGATTTTCTACAGATCCTAGGACATGCAGTTGTGACTGATTAAACCTGCATATGTTAAACTACTGGTCTGATAGAATTTATGGCAACCAGAAAAATGTATTTTGGGATAAATTAATCCCAATAGGTTGACTATGATGAGTTGTAAATAGCACATGAGTGCATAACAATACACTAAGCATGCGCATCAAGCTATCACATTGCAGTTCTATTTCTGTGCATCTCTATAATAGCAAATTCACATCTTAATCAAACGTTTGCGTTCACGTGATCGCACCAGTCAAATATTACTGTTATACACTTACTTATACTTCATACTATAGAATGATAAATAAGCAAACAGCAAGCGGTCACTAGAGAAAATAAAAAATAATCAGAACACAACTAATAGCAAATTGAGATTCTTATACTTCATACTATAGAATGACAAATAAGCACGCAGCAAGTGGTGTCACTAGAGAAAAATAACTACAACACAAGTAATATCCATCAAATATTGGCATCTTAGTCGAATAACCTACCGGTGAACTCTACATACCAAAGGGAAGAATATCCGCTGATATTGTACAAAGGAAATTACCACAGGCAGGGTATGCGTATGACTAATACAATCCATGGACATAGGTCAAGTTTCTAGATTCTGTAGCCCTTTATCATTCAAAAGAATAACAAAGCATTGACATTGTTTTAGTTTTGGTTAAGAATATCAGTAGCCCTTTATATCATTCAAAAGAATAACAAAAGCATAGTCATAGTTTTAGTTTTAGTTAAGAATATATAGTCTATATGAAAGCTAGGACTAAACCAAACATAGGCTTTACATAAGAGAATTCATCCTTTCTAAAGTTGATTTCAAATACTAAAAAAATTAAACAGAATTTGATTTTACGAATGAATATTATAAAGAACATAAGCATATTTTGAAGTCAAACACTTAATTAACCCACTTGCCATGAGCTTCATGACCCAATCTAATATTCAAGCACTGATGCTCGAGCTAGAAATATTTAAGTACTCCATGTTGCTGATAGAATTAGTACTACTCCTAATTCAACATTAAAAGCATTAACACAGACCGTTCATCACATAATTGATTAACATATACTACTAGGTTTTCTAATTCATCAGAAAATGCGACAACCCTAGATGCATTTTGAGTAAGCTTCATTCTCAAGATAACCCAATTTATTAAATATTATACCTCACATGTCTGCTCCTCCTCCTCCAACACCACCACCACCTCCTCCTCTTTCATGGATGTTTCCTGAGGGACCA
The DNA here is from genome assembly GCF_003573695.1 of Papaver somniferum. Classification (NCBI taxonomy): domain Eukaryota; kingdom Viridiplantae; phylum Streptophyta; class Magnoliopsida; order Ranunculales; family Papaveraceae; genus Papaver; species Papaver somniferum. The sequence continues at coordinate 899,522 of NW_020627707.1, read as the reverse complement.
TCAAGCCATAAAGGAGGAAAAGGAAGAAGCAAACCTGAAGTGTTCTGATAGAAAGAACCTCCATCAGTTTCCATTCTAACATTTATTGGCCTTTGCTGAGGGTTGGTGACCATTGGGGGAATGTTACTTGTCCCAGATTGTAGTGTCGTGTTTAGAGTTGTCGGAATTTCATTGCAGGCATAGCGGATAAGATCAGCATTCGCAGCATCAAGTTCCTTTTGGAGTCTATGAACCTCTCTTTGAAGAAACGAGATAGCCCCCACACAACCGTACACCGGATCCTTAACCCGGGCCTCGGCTTCATAAGCAAGAGAGTTCACTGCATCTTCTCTTTGGTGAGGGAGCAGTTCATTAAGGAGCTTCGTTACATTGCTTGCACCAAATATCTTGTGAACATTAGCAAACTTCTGAGGTTCTTCAGGAGGAAAGTAGGGTGAAAAAATGCAACCTGGCATGCATTTTCTCCTCAAGAACTTACACGCAGCACAAGGAGAGTTTGAAGAGCTTGATGTTGCCATTATATCTTCTTGCTGCAAAAGATGAATTTACCCACTAAACTGTTGCTAAAAATCCAATGAATACTTCTAAATGTTTTAGTAAACAATTTCAAGTTCAATAGAATTAAGATTTCATGTGGAATAGAATTATAACTCTAAATCTGGGGGGCCTCACTATGACTCCATTGGACAACATTTAGGTATGCGTAGTACATAGAAACAACCTTAACTTATTGAACATTCTTTTAGGGTTAGGGTTAGTTTGCAAGATTACACATTCCCTTTACATTTTTCTTGAATTGAGGCTGAAGTTCTTTAGAATTTCTGTAACTCTTTCACCCTAACCACCATGACTATAGTTTGTGTACGTCTTCCCCATTATTAGATGTCTGCACATTTTCCTTGAATTTATTGGACACTAATTTTTGTTTTGGAAGTCTTTATGTTTCTTATTAAAAGAACTACTCTCCCTCCCCTAAGACTTTACTTGATTTCGTAGGTTCCAAACATAACTTCCACCAACTTGCTGCTTATAATAATTGGATCCCTACATTTACTTGAAGTATCCCCTAATTATTTGAGCTGGCGATCTCTAAGATCTACTTACTGAATGCAACATAGCCTGATTTTTTTCTTTAATTTTCATAGTGTTTCTTTTTATGTTAATCTCTAGTAAGCTGACATCAATTTATATCACAACATTTATATGAGCCTAATGGCTATGTGAAATAAATTAAAAGAGATTTAGCACAAAATAAGAAGAAAAGAGAGAGAATAAGAAAATGAAAAGACTGTTATTGCTACATGAGTTACCTGTTACTGATCAGGACTTCTAGTTTTGATCAGAATATAAAAAGGGCAGTACCTTTTTTTCTTTTTCTTTACTTATTTTCTTGATGTTGAGTGGAAATCTCTGCAACCCTTCAACTAAAATCAAAAATACTATTACCTGCTCTTTGGGTTTTCAAAGATCAAGAAATAGGCACTGCTGATCATTGAGAGATCATGATCACTATATAAGCTACTTGTATAATGTATATATGTTTGTAGCTAGGGTGATGAGTTCTCAAAGAGGAAACCCTAATGGAAAAGAGAGCAGTGCCCCTGCAAATTAAGGGAGGAAGATAGAGAGTGAGCAAAAGCAAGCTAAGAACATTAATCAGAGAAAAAAGAATAGATATGGAAAACTGAAAAGACAAAGAGGAAAGTGTAATAAATGAAAGAAGTACACTGTTATAAAAGGATGACTAAGACATTCCACTTATAATATCATCTCTCTCGGTCTCCCAATTCGGATTTAGTGTGCACTTTACATTCTTGTCCGGTTTTCTTCTATAATTGCGAACATATCCTGCTAACTTTTCCATCCGTTTTTTCAGTAAATGTCTAACAAACAAAAGTCAAAAAGTAAGTCAAAGAAAAATGGCACTGTGTCAAATTGGACTCTGATCTGAAGGACTGAACTACCCTTATCTACCAAGTCTTGACCATGGTTAAGGTAATACGTGTTGAAATCCTGCTCAACAAAAATAGAAAATCTACTTTACCCTACTGACATATATACATATCAAAATCTTGTCAAACCAGAAAAATTAACTGCCCAGATCTACTTTTTGCCGACGGACATATTTCTTCTTCAACTGTCATTCGGTAGTTTAAAAACCCCAACTGCTCTTATCTTATCCATTATGGAACAAACAGATGGGCTTCATTGGTAGAGGGGTGCAGTATCTTCATCAAGTAACAACAAGGTTTATATTTGTAGATACTTTGAAGGCATCTCCGCAACGGTTCTATCGCTGTGAACTAAATTCAGCTAAAGAAAAACATACTGTTAACTAGCAATGGAAGTATTTAGTGTTGTGCAGGTAATTTGCTAAGTTCTGAGCAAGATGGGCATGAAGAAACATACCATGTAACGGCAATATGGCATGAGAAAATTGGTACTTTCCACAAGTGGTGAAAATGCTGGAAATAAGTTTATTGGCTGCCAATACCCAAATTTCACCTACTTAGAGTAGTTTAAAACTACCTGCAACCTTCTAAAAGCAGTGCAAGTCCAGCTGAAATTACTCGAAGCGTGTTGAACCTGCGGAGCGGAAACTCATCAAATTAGAAGTTGTCCACTGAATAAAACTAGGAGCAGCAGTGCTCAAACCAACACAAGGATATTGTTTACCTTATATGAAGGCTTTCTTTGGGCAACTGATGTCCTTACCTTATGCACAAGGATATAGTTTACTTGAGATGTGTATACC